>NC_135807.1:33428765-33721461 GCF_964213995.1 Mustelus asterias | reverse complement strand
TAGTGGGTTATAGTGATCCTCAACGTAACATACCCACAGAATTAATGTGAGTATATAATGTGACTGAACTACCTCCATATCTCGCTTAAGCTTTCCTGTTCTGAGGGTTTAAGAGTGAACGAAAAGTGCCAATTAATAAAGTACAACACAAGAAATGTATGAGATAAAAATGTAGAACATATACTGGCTTTATACATGCAGAACTCTATGAGGTGCTTATATCATCATACAGTCAAATTGCTAATGATGGTATTGGCAAAACAAGGTAACAAGATTTCAGATATGGGAAGACATGGTGGCACAGTGGTTAGCACTGCTGCCTCACAGTGCCAGGGACCCGGGTTCAATTCCGGCCTCGGGTGACTGTCTACGTAGAGTTTGCACATTCTGCCTGTGTCTGCGTGGGTTTCCTCCGGGTGCTCCAGTTTCCTCCCACAGTCCAAAGATGTGCTGGTTAGGTGGATTGGTCATGGTAAATTGACCCTAATATCAGGGGGATTAGCAGTGTAAATGTATGGGGTTGCAGGAGTGGGGCCTGGGTGGGATTGTTGTCGGTGCAGACTCAATGGGCAGAATGACCTTCTTCTGCACTGTAGGGATTCTTTGATTCTATGATTCCCCGTGTCTGTGTGGGTCTCCTTCGCGTGCTCCGGTTTCCTCCCACAGTCCAAAGATGTGCAGGTTAGGTTGATTGGCCATGCTAAATTGCCCCTTATTATCAGGGGGAGTAGGAGGGTAAATATGTGGGGTTATGGGGACAGGACCTGGGTGGGATGGTTGTCGGTGCAGGCTTGATGGGCCAAATGGCCTCCTCTGTACTGTAGACTCTATGATTCACATGGCTGTATTGGGCTATTTACAGCAGTTATCTGTACGCTATGGCATTTTGTTGGTTGTTTCCTGATGTTTAATCAGTAATCATATAAAGTTACAAACATTAGGTTACTAAGTGTTACTTTGCTGGATGGAAATGTTTTGAAGAAAGCAATTAAAGCTCCTGTAACGATAATTGGAAACAAAGTACAATGAGAACAGTCTGTATTTATGTGACACCTCAGAAACATTTCAAAATCACTTATCTATTTGAAATGTGATGATGCCACTCAATCTGTTAATCACCTTGTTGGTTGAGGGATGTCCATAGGCAAACTATTGGCTACTCTTCTTCAAGTAACATTCACAGGAATCACTATGGCCGGGATATTGCGCCCACGGCGAATGTGGGTGAAAAATCCTGCGGCTGTCAAAGACCGAAAATCCCGTTGGTGAGATGTTGCTTTCAGATTTTCCCAGCCAGTGGTGGAACGAGGTTCCTGCCCAGAAAGGCCAGTAAATAATTTTAAATCAATTATAATATCACTAACGGGCTTCCCCACCGTATAGTGCCCCCATATTGAGATCTCCCCCTGTTACAGATATAGCAGCACGTTGGTGAGGTTTACAACAGGTTTTAAAAATGGGAACTGATCAAGAGGAATCTGCCAGGAGCACACAGGTGGCACAGTGGTTAGAACTGCTGCCTCACAGCGCCAGGGACCTGTGTTCGATTTCTCAGCTTGGGTCACTATCAGTGCGGATTCTGCATGTTCTCCCCGTGTCTGCATGGGTTTCCTCTGGGTGCTCCGGTTTCCTCCCACAATTCGAAAGACATGCTGGTTAGGTGCACTGTCCCTGCTAAATTCTCCCTCAGTGTACCTGGACAGGCGCTGGCATGTGGCGACTCAGGGATTTTCACAGTAACTTCATTGCAATGTTAATGTAAGCCTACTTGTGACACTAATAAATAAACTTTAAACTTTAAATAAACAGGGAAGTATATTACCTCAGGGGGAGAGGGACATGGCTGGGCCGTACCCTATCATTGCCCCTGGCAGTGCCAAGGGGAAGTACCAAGAGGCAGTGTCAGATTGCCAGGGCAGTGCCAGGAGCCCCCTCTTATGAGCTCCAAGGGGGGAGCCTGTTGGGTGGAGGGGGGAGTTTGCCCATGTGTATGTGGAGTATCTCCATATGCTTGAGTGGGGGGGGGGGGGGGGGGGGGGGGGGGGGGGCGGGGTGCAGGGGGGTCTTGTTTTTCTTTGTTACCAGAGATCAGTGTGGCCTTGATCTTGGGATTCCAATGTTATCAGCTTTTTCCTGCCTTACCAGCATGCTGGTGTAGACCAGGCATCCTTTTCTTATTGCACCGTGTACTGGATTATCTGGTGAGAAATGCCGGCGAGCTAGCTGGTGAGCTGCACACCAGCTCTCTTGCCTGAGTCTGCACTTGGTGCAAAAATGATAAAATTCCACTCTTGTATCCCTTCAGAAATATACTCTCCTTATCAAAATCTTGAATGCATCAGCATAAGTTGACAAGAGCCAACATTTCAGAAGATTCATGTGTGAGCAAAAGTAATGGTGACGTTAAACATAGAACGTAGAACATAGAACAGTACAGCACAGAACAGGCCCTTCGGCCCACGATGTTGTGCCGAGCTTTGTCTGAAACGCAGATCAAGCTATTTCCTCCCTATCATCCCGAAGTACTCCATGTGCCTATCCAATAGCTTCTTAAATGTTCCTAAAGTTTCTGCAGGCAGTCCATTCCACACCCCAACCACTCTCTGAGTAAAAAACCTACCTCGGACATCCTTCCTGTATCTCCCACCATGAACCCTATAGTTATGCCCCCTAGTTACCGCTCCATTCACCCGAGGAAATAGTCTTTGAACGTTCACTCTATCTATCCCCCTCATCATCTTATAAACCTCTATCAAGTCTCCTCTCAACCTCCTCCGCTCCAAAGAGAAAAGCCCAAGTTCCCTCAACCTTTCCTCATAAGACCTACCCTCCAAACCAGGCAGCATCCTGGTAAATCTCCTTTGCACTCTTTCCAGTGCCTCCACATCCTTCTTGTAGTGAGGTGACCAGAACCGCACACAATATTCCAAATGTGGTCTCACCAAGGTCCTGTACAGTTGCAGCATAACCCCACGGCTCTTAAACTCCAACCCCCTGTTAATGAACGCCAACACACTATAGGCCTCTTCATGGCTCTATCCACTTGAATGGCAACCTTCAGAGATCTATGGATATGAACCCCAAGATCTCTCTGTTCCTCCACATTCTTCATAACCCTACCCTTGACCCTGTAATCCACATTTAAATTAGTCCTACCAAAATGAATCACCTCGCATTTGTCAGGGTTAAACTCCATTTGCCATTTTTCAGCCCAGCTTTGCATCCTATCTATATCTCTTTGCAGCCTACAACAGCCCTCCACCTCATCCACTACTCCACCAATCTTGGTGTCATCAGCAAATTTACTGATCCACCCTTCAGCCCCCTCCTCCAAGTAATTTATAAAAATTACAAATAGCAGAGGACCAAGCACTGATCCCTGTGGTACACCGCTGGTAACCGGTTTCCAGTCCGAAAATTTTCCATCCACCACCACCCTCTGGCTTCTGTTAGATAGCCAGTTACCTATCCAATCGGCCAAACTTCCCTCTATCCGTTAAGCCAACTAAAATGATGCAGCTTACCAGCTCATGACATTGTTTGCCCAGCCAGGGATACCTGGCTTTTTTGGAAATTGGCTTTCAGGATTATGTAGAATGAAGTGAGAAACGTTCAACCCTCTCATATTAGTCCAAGCTCTTTACCTTCCATTAATCAACAAGAGAGCGTAATTGGAGTATGGTAGACCTGCTTTTCTCACAGATACAGGTTTATCAAATTGCAGGGAGGCTTGACTTCTTCTAATCGTCTGAAAAAAGCTATGCCACTTTACAGCCATTTTAGCCCAAGATTACCTCATTCCCAGGGAATATATATATCCATGATCATTAAGCCAGTATTGAGGGCCTTCCTATGTGGGACAGCACATTTCATAGGAGCACGGTGAGCAGGCTTTGTTACAACACTAACCCCAGGAGTTGGCTGTGAAGGAACCATGCTTTTGTTGCACAAATGAAAATACACAATAAGCACAAGCCAGCTGCTAGTTATTTGAACCAGCCTGGCAATCACCTGTAATTCCGGTCACGGAAACTTGATAAAGTCAGTCGTGAGGCGAGTAGTGCGATCCGCGCCCGCCTCTGCACCAATTCCCTCTTTACCAAGGCCCGAAAATGGCCACGATCGGGACCATGCCAGAAACGGGCGTGACAGCCATTTAAATGCATTTGCATGCATTTAAATTGACTTAATGGGCTGCTCGCCCAGCCTTACCGGCACTTCCCCCTCTACCACCTCGTTCACCCATCAAGAGTCAGCACGAAACAGCAATGCTCCACAAAAGTCCGATTCAGGCGCTTCAGTTAGTGAGGAGGTAAGTGCCGAGCATCCGATGGCTCTCTGCCTGAGATCAGTGAGGAGGAAGGGGAAGAGGGGCCCACGATTGGTCTGGGTGGCGAGGGGGGGGGAATAAGGGAGTCAGTCATGTTGTGAGGGTGGGGCAATGTCTGTAGGGACCAGGGGGAGGCATTATCCGGCCCAGAAGCGATGTGTCAGGGGAGCCGTATTCTATCACTTTTTTTTGCGCATGTGCAGTTGGAGGCACCGATCAGAGCTGCAGGGTTCTGGGCGCGTTAAGCTCCGCCCACAGGCTTGTGCAGCGCGATTCGGAATCGCTGATATTTTTCAGGCAGAGTGCGTATGGGGGCGCCTGAGAACGGGTCTAAAAGTCTGATCTGAAACACTCCCAGTTTCAAGTCCAGCCAGCACCTAGAATCAAAATGGTAAAATAGGGCCCTATGTGTTCGTCGACATGGGATGACATGAGGAACAGCTTCTGATGTTACTGTGACAGAAATCATGCAACTGAATATAATGAGCAGGATTTTCCTGCCTTGCCAGCGGGACTGGAAAATGGGGAGTGAGTCTAAAAAGTCAATTTTCCATGAGCGGGAAAATGGGTTGTGATTGTCCCCTTCAGACTTTCATGGTTTTCCACTGCTCCATGTCGGGAAGTGCATTTGCATCTCTATGTATCTCATGAAAAAAATTATTGAAAACGCAGCTCACTGGAATCATGTTCACACTCCCAATCGAATTGCCCGACCAGCAGATAATCAGACCAGTCTGATTCACAACAGGATATATGTGGTGTCCATGTGGCAAACTGTATTTTACTCACAATGTTGAGGTTTGCACGTACAGCGTTCACCCACCTTTTGCTGTGCTACTCACGTGGCTGCTCCAACTCCGTGCCAAGGCTGCTCAATTAAGACCAGTGGAAAGGGAAGGAGGGTGGAAGGCACATGCTTGACTACAGTGGGAAAAACCGACAAAACCCAGCTGCTCAGAGATCAGGGCACCATCTTTAAAGAGCACCCTGATCAGAACTGCAATAAACCTGTCCCCACCCCACCACTCGGATCTCGGGGTCTCCCCTGCCCAGTGCGGATCAGAGCCCGCATTTGCTTCTCCCACCTCAACCCTGCGATCATCGGCCCTTTCTCCCCACCTCCCACAATCATCGGACCCTCTTCTTTCCTCCCCCCTGCAAACATCGGCCCATCCCCCCCTCCCCCACAGTCGGAGCTGATGCCACCCATTCCCCTCCCCTCAATGGCCATCACCAGCATCCCCTTCTGGTTGGACTTCTCCCGGCCCATAACCACAGCTCTATTAACCATACCCCTCTCCCCCCAGTGAGGCTCCCAATGGGGCCCACCCCTTGGCACAGGTTGGCCCTGCCAGGCTGGCACTGCCAGGTTGGCATGGTGCCAACCTAGAAGTGCCAACCTATGCCAAGGGGCAATGCCGGGGCATTGTCAGGATGCTGCCTGACTATGCCCCTCCCATAGGGCCTATATTTACCTTTACACCCCTGGGGAGACCCCCACGGTCGGTTCACATCTGTGTGAGCCTGTTGTAAACCTCGCCGGTGACACCACATTGGCACGGTTTGAAGATTGCCGATGGGTCACGATACAGTGGGTGATGGGGGAGTGGCATTTAATGATATTAAAATGCATGCAAATGCATGCAAAGCAAGTTCACACCCATTATGAACATGAACCTGATGACATTACTGGCAAGAGGTGGGGAAGATCCAAAGCTGTGTTCTTGATGTTGAGAACTGCAACCTCTGGATCTGGATGACATCCTCGCAAGTGGCGAATGCGTGCTCAAGATTTCACACACGGCAACTGTTGGGAGTGAATGCAATGCAATGTAATCAAGTGGTGTTGACAGTTGATATTTCGAACAGCATAAACAAAACAATGATTTGAGGCACACACTAATAGCCAGTATGTTTCTTGCCATTGAAGTAGAATGATATTTATACCGGATGATTAATAATGAGGTTCTTGTAGACCTTTTGCAAAATAAATTACAGGTGATTGCCAGGAAATTCTATCTCTGGTACTTCCATGTGTTGAATTGTTGGACACTATTAGCAGAGCAGGGTCTTTACTTTTTAAACCTTGGCTGGTTCAAATAACTAGCAGCTGGCTTCACTTAACCCTTTGGTCCCTTGTGGCAGTAAATCAGGTTCATTTCACTGCGATTGTTCTATTCCGAAATACCGGCCTTCATTCTCTCCCCGTTGTTTGTCCAGGATCTTTGGTAACTGGTTCTCACAGAATCCTAACTAAATGGTCTCCAATTCCAATACCTTTCAATTCCATAAAATGAACCCTGGCACAGCCTCAGAGTAAACGGATGACCCTTTGGAGCAGAGATGAGGTGGAATTTCTTCAGCCAGAGGGTGGTGAATCTGTGGAATTCATTGCCACAGACGGCTGTAGAGTCCAAGTCGTTGAGTGTATTTAAGACAGAGCTAAATAGGTTCTTGATTGGTAAGGGGATCAAAGGTTACAGGGAAAAGGCAGGAGAATGGAATTGAGAAATATGTCAGCCATGATTGAATGGCAGAGCAGACGCGATTGGCCAAATGGCCTAATTCTGCTTCTTATGGTCTAAATCCTGGGAGTGCAGTGGTCTTGGCAAATCTAATAACAGGACATAGAAACATAGAAACATAAAAGATAGGATAAGGAGGAGGCCATTTGGCCCTTCGAGCCTGCACTTGCTTCATTATGATCATGGCTGATTGTCTAACTCAATAGCCTAATCCTGCTTTCTCCCCATAACCTTTGATCCCATTTGCCCCAAGTGCTATATCCAGCCACCTCTTGAATACATTCAATGTTATGGCATCAATTACTTCCTGTGGTAATGAATTCCACAGGCTCACCACTCTTTGGGTGAAGAAATGTCTCCTCACCTCCATCCTAAATGGCCTACCCTGAATCCTCAGACTGTGACCCCTGGTTCTAGACTCCCCCACCATCCGGAATATCCTCCCTGCATCTACCCTGTCTAGTCCTGTTAGAATTTTCTAAGTCTCTATGCGATCCCCCCTCATTTGTCTGGACTCCAGTGAAAACAATCCCAACCTAGTCGATCGTTCCTTATACATCAGTCCCGCCATCCCCGGAATCAGCCTGGTAAACCTTCGCTGCACTTCATTATTATTTTTTTTATCTTGTTTCCCATTTGACTGTTAAGAACATAAGAACATAAGAAATAGGAGCAGGAGTAGGCCATCTAGCCCCTCGAGCCTGCCCCGCCATTCAATAAGATCATGGCTGTTAACCAGATCGAGAGGCAAACTAGCTGCTGTGAGGGAAAGACAACTATTGAAGGCAACTACTGAAACGGTCTTTGACAACCAGAAATGATTGGGGGATTTTTGGGGCCCTAGGAGTGCAGCAACATGGAAAGATGGAAAGGTCAGGGCATAATGGTGGGGGTGCAAAGAAGGATCACAGCCCTTAATCCAATGCAATTTGACCATAACCTATTTGGCAACATCATTTCAGGAGGCTAGCGTGTCCTAGCTCCTTTAAGGTTTATGCTTATGGCCTCACAGTAGGAATCCAGATAATAGCACAAGTTTCAAAATTCCTGTGGTCAGTTAGAGATTATTAAATCATTTGTAAATTTAGCCTCCAATTTACAGTCAACAAATAGCAACAGGGTAAATAAACAGATCATCTGAGATGGGAATTGGATCCCTCACTGCACCCAATTTTCAGGTGCAAATTTCGGGAACCTGGGTTGTATGGCTAAAATGACTGACTGATTGATTGGTTGCTAGGTTGATTGATAGACTGATTATTGTCACATGTTGGGATACAGTGAAAAGTATCATTTCTTGCGAACTGCTCCAGACAAAGCAAACCGTGAATAGAGTACATAGGGGAGAAGGAAAGAAGAGGGTTCAGATTATAGTTTTGCAGTTACCGATAAGGTGAAGAGAAGAATCAGCTTAAGGTGTGATGGGACCATTCAAAAGTCTGATGGCAGCAAGGAAGAAACTATTCTTACGTCAGTTGGTACATATTTTCAGAGAGTTCAACAACTTGCCAGACAGAAAATTCTGGCCTAAATTCCTGAAGAAGTAAAGCTGAGGCTTCATTTTAGCCAAACAGGGACAACCAAAAAGGGGCTGAATAGTCTACAGTGCAACAACTCTCAATTGCTTTGGAATGGGATGCAGAAAGGTGGAATCACTATTTCTATAGATAAAATATGCTTACAGTTTGAACCTTTTTTAAGGTGGACTAATAAATGACATGGAGCTTCGAAATTGTCATTTGTAACATTGCACACGCATGCCTAATATATCTGGGACATTAATCTGGTCATTATTTTAATCAGTTTCTTTCAAACAACTCATACATTTGTTTATATAATGAGGAATGTCATGCAAACACACTAAGCACTCACCTGATATTATCAGCAAAAGGAATTTCTAATATCTAGTTTCAGCAATTAAAATGTGTTCATTTCAATAAAAAGTAAAAAACTATATAAAAAGTTATTATAAATAAAATAATGTGAATTCAATTCAAGGATAAATTTACATCACATGTTCTGGACTGCGACTCACTCCCAGCTGTCCATTACTCTGAACATTTATCAACTGAACCCCTTGATCTTATTCCAGACTATAACTCACTCTCAGAGTCATTATCCTGTATATAGATCATCTGAACCTATTCAAGTAAATTGTAGCTTGAAACTCATTCCATAGTAGCCTTTATTCTAAACTTGCACCATCTGAGCCCTTCAATTAGATTCCAGCCTGAGATTTAATTCCATATATTTATTACTCGATAAATAATTCATTGAAATCTCTCTGTTGGGACATACATGGACATTTCCATGTGGCTCTTATATTTTGGAGGCTTTGAACCTACTTTTCTGTCCTTGCAAATATTTTGAACACATTCATTATTTAAAGGTTAAACGTAGAGGCTATATGTGAAAATAAAACCAGGCATTGATTCTGTCTACACTTCCTGCTGCCTCAGCAAAGCAGTCAGCATAATTAAGGACCCCACGCACCCTGAACATTCTCTCTTCCATCTTCTTCCATCAGGAAAAAGATACAAAAGTCTGAGGTCACGTACCACCCGACTCAAGAACAGCTTCTTCTCTACTGCTGTCACTTTTGAATGGATCTACCTCGCATTAAGTTGATCTTTCTCTACACCCTAACTGCACTCTCTCGTTTCCTTCTCTATGAACGGTATGTTTTGTCTGTGTAGCGCGCAAGAAACAATACTTTTCACTGTATGTTAATACATGTGACAATAATAAATCAAATCAAAGGCTCATTCCTGCCTTGTATTCACTTGTGGCTATATAGGAATGTACTATTATTTGCCTACCTGGCTACCTGGAATAGCAATCTAAACATCTCATCAATTACCTTCTTAATTCAAAAACTAATAGTCCAGCACCTTCTTCTCTAATTGAACTTCATCTGTCCACTTACAAAACCTACCATGGTTTGTGTTCCTGTACTCTCGCAAGTAATATCTGATCCACATTTCGAGCAGCTTCCCACTGAATAAAATGTTGCATAAATGTTCTGTTTTCCTTTAGGCACATTGCGGTTTATGTTCTTGGGCAGTGGCTCAAAGCGAACGATAACAAATTGACTTCAACGGAAACAAAAAGTAGGCACAGGGTACAGCCGAACTGCAATTGCCATTTAGTGTGGTCACTGGCATCTGATTTGAAACTCCTTCACTTTACCTGTTTCTTATTGCCTTGAATCTAGTTCCCTGACTACCCTGGATCCAAACTCTCTCGGAAACCTTCAAAACATCTATCAGTTCTCCTTACCCTTTACCACTGCCTGTTAATTTAAATACTTTCTTTTTCTGGGGATGTGATTATTACATTTAGTAAGTGACAGCCCACAACTGGATAGAGCTGTGAAGAAGGCCTACAGTGTGTTAGCTTTTATTAACAGGGGGTTGGAGTTTAAGAGCCGTAGGGTTATGCTGCAACTGTACAGGACCTTGGTGAGACCACATTTGGAATATTGTGTGCAGTTCTGGCCTCCTCACTATAAGAAGGATGTGGAAGCGCTGGAAAGAGTGCAGAGGAGATTTACCAGGATGCTGCCTGGTTTGGAGGGTAGGTCTTATGAGGAAAGGTTGAGGGAGCTAGGGCTGTTCTCTCTGGAGCGGAGGAGGTTGAGGGGAGACTTAATAGAGGTTTATAAAATGATGAAGGGGATAGATAGAGTGAACGTTCAAAGACTATTTCCTCGGGTGGATGGAGCTATTACAAGGGGGCATAACTATAGGGTTTATGGTGGGAGATATAGGAAGGATGTCCGAGGTAGGTTCTTTACTCAGAGAGTGGTTGGGGTGTGGAATCGACTGCCTGCAGTGATAGTGGAGTCAGACACTTTAGGAACATTTAAGCGGTTATTGAATAGGCACATGGAGCACACCAGGATGATAGGGAGTGGGATAGCTTGATCTTAGTTTCAGATAAAGCTTGGCACAACATCGTGGGCCGAAGGGCCTGTTCTGTGCTGTACTGTTCTATGTCCTATGTTCTAACTGAATCAGTGAGGATTCATCATTCACTTCTTATTAAACAACCAAGAAATTACTATGTGCAATGTTTCACATCCAAATGCTAAACATGTTTGCATGACATTACTTCATCTGCTATTTTAATTGAGGCTTGAAGCCATTCAAATAACACTTTTGAAAGCTAATATCAAACGCAATTATTTTTGAGCTCTCAGGTTATTATTGCTTGGAGTGGAAACTCTGCAGGCATGACTACAGCCCCTGATTTTAAGAGCACTCGCATCAGTGCCGTGACAAGAATATTTATCAAGGTCACCAGATAAATCCTCAACCTTTTGACTTAACTTCTCATCAAGAAAGTGCCTGGTGTCTGTAATAAGCCTAAAACAAATATTGAAAACACTTGAAATGGAAATAAAACCAGTAAAATGCCAGAATCAGTCGGCACGCCAGGCAGCAAATACGGAAAAAAAAATGTTTTACCGACCTGAAACTTTAACCCTACATTTATTTAAAGTTTATTTATTAGAAACAAGTAGGCATATATTAACACTGCAATGAAGTTACTGTCAAAATCCCCGAGTCGCCACACACCGGTGCCTGTTCGGCTACACTAAGGGAGAATTTAGCATGGTCAATGCACCTAACCAGCACGCCTTTCGGACTGTGGGAGGAAAGCGGAGCACCCGGAGGAAACCCATGCAGACACGGGAAGAAGGTTCAAACTCCACACACACAGTGACCCAAGCTGTGAATTGAACCCGGGTCCCTGGCGCTGTGAGGCAGCAGTGCTAACCACTGTGCCACTGTGCTGCCCTTTATTGATCTGCTGGAGTGTTTCCAGCTTTAACTGTTTCTTATCTGACAAGCCTACATTTGACTGACTAATTTGACATACATCAAACGGCTCATATTATACCAGTGCTTGCACCACAAACCTTCCAACAGAATAAACTGAGTTAAATAATTCACCCCAAATTATAAAAGAAATAGCCAGGCAATCGTTGTTTATGACACAGTGGTTAGCACTGCTGCCTCATAGCGCCAGGGACCCGGGTTCGATTCCAAGCTTGGGTCACTGTCTGAGTGGAGTCTGGACGTTCTCCCCGTGTCTGCATGGGTTTTCACCAGGTGCTGTGGTTTCCTCCCACGGTCCAAAAGATGTGCTGGTTAGGTGCGTTGGCCATGCTAAAATCTCCTTCATTGTACCAGAACAGGAGCCGGAGTTTGGCGACTAGAGGATTCTCACAGTAACTTCATTGCAGTGTTAATGTAAACCTACTTGTGACAATAATAAATAAACTTTAAAAACAAAACTGAGTTTGATAAGCTCAGAATTTCCATTCGCAGCATATAAATTTCAAATTTTGTTCATTATATAGAGTGAGCAGATGAAAGATATAAAGGTTGTGGGAACTTGCATAAAGTAAAATAGTTCTGGCTCCTTGCAAAACATCGGATGCCAGTCATGGCTCTGTGATAGCATCGTTGCCGCTGTGTCAAAAGATTGTGATCTAAACTACTTCTTCAGAGAATTGCGCCAGTGTTTTATGTGAGCTGGTGAGGTTGTGGTGTCACTGCAATTGAACATCAACTAACCAATGAGCAGCCAGCCATCTGTGAGCATTGCTATAGTTAAAAGGTTTAGAAGATTGATATGTTTGGAACCATGTCTTTAAACTTAAAGTAAATTGAAAGGGATGATGTGACCTGCTCAGAGGTCTATCTGATAGTTGGACTGGGTGGTTTGAGTATTTTATTGAAAGAAGATGTAAAGTATCTGCATCTGAATACAATAGCAGAAGCCCGAGTATTACCAGTGGAGACTTAGGGCGCAATCTTTCCAGCCCGCTGCACCATTGATAAGTGCAATGGACTAGGAAGATAGCATGCTAGGTTTTGGGCTGGGCGCTAAAAGCCATCTTTCCAGCCATCTTTTGCCAGTGTGAATTTCTTCATATGCCCCATGGGATCTCCACGGGTAGCGAGGTCTTCCAATGGTGCATGGAGCAACTCTTTGTTGGGCAACCTTGCGAAATCATTGTCAATGACATCCTGATTTGGGGGTCACACGGTGCAAGAACATGATACACATCTTCGACTCGTCCGCGACAGAATCAGGACCATACAGTTAAAGCTCAACCCTGCCAAATGCAGATTAGGGGTCAACCAGGTCCCCTATATGGATCACTTACTTACAGCCAATGGCGTGAAGCCAGGTCCAGACAAGACAATGACTATATGATAGCCTTCTATCTGTCACTTCCTGGCAATGAGCAGTTATCTTTCTAAGTTCATTCCGAGTTACAATGAGATCACGGGACCTGTTCATCTGATCCTGCACCAATATGTCGAATGGTGTTATCAGAAGCACCACACAGCAGTCTTCAACAGACTCAAACAGGCACTCTCAGCCCTACCGGTGTTACAATACATTGAAATTCAAGCAGACATTCTTGTATCAACAGATGCCTCTAAGCACAGACTTGGCGCAGTCTGTATCCAGAATTGCAGACCGATAGCCATTGCTTCCAGGGCCCTCACTGACACTGAGACTCATAATGCTCAAATCGAAAACAAGGAATTTCATGAGTTCATATATGGTCATCCTGCAACTGTCATCAGCCATTTATAACTATTCCAGAAAAGTCTCTTCACACTATGTCTGCACAGCTGTCGCGCATGATGCTAAAGCTACAACACTACAATCTCAGCATCGTCTACAAACATGGCAAGGAGCTGTACTTGGCTGATGGCTTTTTTAAAGTTTATTTGTTATTAGTGTCATAAGTAGGCTTACACTAACAACGCAATTAAGTTACTGTGAAAATCCCCTAGTCGCCACACTCCGGCACCTGTTTGGGCACACTGAGGGAGAACTTAGCATGGCCAATGCATCTAACCATCACATCTTTCGGGCTGTGGGAGGAAACCAAAGCTTCCGGAGGAAACCCATGCGGACATGAGGAGAACGCCCTTTCTAGAGCCTTCCACTCATTACAGGGCAGGCAGATTGTGAGGAAGACACAAACATCATGATGACAGATTTGCTGTCCTCCCGTAGAATCCAGGAGCTCAAAGATGCCTTACGAGCAGACATCACATGTGGATAACTGCACAACATCATCATGAAGGGTCAAGGGAGCTTCTCCACAAGCTCTTCACTGTCAGAGATGAACTAACTGCACAGGACGGACTGATACTAAGTGGTCAGCGATTTGTCTTCCCTACTGTTCAGAGGTACTGCACCCAACAATTTCACCAGGGGTAATTCAATACAGGGCTGAGGAATGGCACCAACATGTAGAAGAATGTTTCCATCGTGCAATGCACTCAGGTTGCATCAAACAAAAGACCTGCTGCACTGACATGAGATCCCGGACCTCCCATGATCATTCCCAGTAGCTGACATCTTTGAATGGAAAGATGAGAATTTAGTCGACTGATATTTGAACTCAACTGCCTGCCAAGCATGACAAGTAACACGATAATCATCCAACTCGAGAGACACTTCAGCACTCACAACATCCCTCAGAGAGTCATGACAGACAATATTCGCTAATTCACTTCCACTGAATTTTGAAACTTTGCACACGCGTGGGACTTCAGCATAACACGTGCAGCCCCATATACCCACAGCTCAGTGGCATGGTGGAACGGGCAGTACACTCAGCTAAGCATCTTCTCAAGAAATGTAGACCACGGTCGCACAAATTACTATGCTGCACTCCACAGCCAATGACACATGCCAAGGCCGGGCCTACTTTGTCAGCAGAATGATTATTCTCCAGGCACACCAGGACCACAATCCCGATAGCCAAGACTCTTCTGCAACTGAAACTCAAAACCGATGTGAGTGGTGCCCTCATGGAACACCAGTTAAGAGGGAAAATACACTATGATCACAATGCTCACAGGCTCAGCCTTCTAAGACCTGGTCAAATGGTCAGGATCCAGGCCACATGGGCGATGATAAGCTGTCAGAGGTACGCAGCCGTACACCACAGTCAAACAGTTACTTGGTAGCCTCGGACAGTACCCACTATGTATGAGAGCGCCGTCACCTACTACAGGTAATGGAACCAGCACCAACAGATGCCACAGTCTTCCAGCCTCCAAATTAGTGCAAATGGATGCTCCTCCAGAGGCCTATGCAACAAGCCCTACACCCACTGGCTTACCAATGGAATGTCCCCAGGTCATCCATGCTGAGGACGCCAGCCTGAGAACATCTAGAGTACAGCCGACTGGCACACTCACATAGACGGGGTGCATGACCAACTAAACACAAGGTTCCAGAGCTACACAACAAACTAGTCTACAACTGCCCTTCATCTTTCTTCTTTACGCAATGAAATGGGGGGAGAGATGCGATGGGTTATGCACCAGCTGCTACTCCATGTTTCACCTTTCGTAAATAGTTAGCTATTGTTAATCTGTTCAATCTGTATGTTATAAAATGGCTTGCACACAATTACTGTTCACACACACTGCTACACCTCAGTAGCAATGGTTATCCCAACTTCAACAGGGAAGATGTAGACTAGGTGGTCACATGATGACATGGTTACTTAAGAGGCCATGTGATGGAATCATTGGAGTTCTCCCTGGAATGTGGACAGAGTACACGCATATAGGAGCTGCTCAGACTAGTGAATTATCTATTGTTTGTTCTAAGTCCTTGTTTGCCAGCCTTTGGGAACCCAACACTTCAATACACTTTTGAAATTCAGCAATTGTGTCTGGTCCCACAGCTGTGACTGCCTGGCTCTCAAGGGTCTGTATCAAAAATCTTAAAAATCTTTAAAATTCATTTGCAGTTGTGATGTTAGTGTATCTTTAAGGGATTTTTTTTAAAAATCATGTTTCCTGCAGTTGTAAGCACGCCTTTTTGGCTTCAGTTTGTTTTTCTCATTGTTGCCAGGCTCACTATGATGAGTCCTTTTATTGCTACTTCAATGGGGTTGTTTGTTTTTACTTTGGGTTTTTTTTAAGACTCTCCATTGTTAGGAGAGGAAACAAAACTGGTTGTCAAGTCAGGTGACAAGAAGTTCTTTCATTTTCAATTCTAAGCTACAGTTTAGTTTTAGAAGGGACAGCTAAAAAGAAGTGTTTTCCCTCTCTCCCTGTTGTTTTGGAAATTCTGCAGGTTATCTGAAAGAAAGGTCTTACTTTCCTGCAATAAAGATTCTGCAGTTGGTAACATGACCTGATAGTCTCTCCTTGAGTTCCGAGAAGATATTTTGACTTCAACTTGTTCTGAGTGAATCCAGAGAACTGCAGACTTCAACCAAAGGACTCAATTTCTAGTATCACGTGAGCAACAGATTTTGCTGTATTGAATGTGCTTAAAGGGTTTTGTCTAAGGGATGCTTGGGTTTGATTGGAACATTGTAGATATCTTTGTTAAGGGTTATACATTATCATGATTGTTTGTTTCTTGTTTGTAATTGATAAAAGTCCTTGTTAATTTTCTTACTGTACACGTTAACTATATTCTTAAATAAAATTTGTTTGATAAAAGCTCCCTAATGGGTCACTTGAATCATACCTGAAGTGAAACATCTTATGCTTATCCTAGCCAAATTCAAGATGCAAAATTTATAATTCAGGCAGGCTTCATAAAACACTTTGACATTTAATAGGATGCTACTGAGATTTACTAGGATGCTACCGGGACTTGATGGTTTGAGTTATAAGGCGAGGCTGGATAGACTGGGACTTTTTTCTCTGGAGCGTAGAAGGCTGAGGGGTGATCTTATAGAGGTATATAAAATAATGATGGGCATAGATCAGCTAGAGAGTCAATATCATTTCCCAAAGATATGGGAGTCCAAAACTAGAGGGCATAGGTTTAAGGTGAGAGAGGAGAAATACAAAAGGGTCCAGAGGGGCAATTTTTTCACACAGAGAGTGGTGAGTGTCTGGAACGAGCTGCCAGAGGTAGTAGTAGAGGTGGGTACAATTTTGTCTTTTAAAAAGCGTTAAACAGTTACATGGGTAAGATGGGTCTGAGGGATATGGGCCAAATGCTGGCAATTGGGACTAGCTTAGGGGTTTAAAAAAAAGGGCAGTATGGACAAGTTGGGCCGAAGGGCCTGTTTCCATGCTATAAACCTCTATGACTCTCTGACTTTGGAGTTTCTGGTCTGAACAATGACACTGTTCTGAACAGGGCTTTTGTGAATGGCTGACCACATGATGTCACACATGTCCTCACTGGAAATGGAGAAACATAGAAAATAGGAGCAGGAGTAGGCCATTCATTTTTTGAGCCTGCTCCACCATTCATTACGATCATGGCTGATCAGCCAACTCAATGACCTGATCGCACTTTTCCCCATATTGTTTGATCCCCTTCACCCCAAGAGCTATCTGGAACTCCTTCTTGAAAATATGGCGGCATGGGCAGCATGGTGCCACAGTGGTTAGCACTGCTGCTTCAGAGTGCCAGAGACCTGGGTTTGCTTCAAGTCTTGGGTGACTGTCCATGTGGAGTTTGCACATTCTCCCTGTGTCTGCATGGGTTTCCTCCGGGTGCTTCGGTTTCCCCCCACAATCCAAAGATGTGCAGGTTAGGTGGATTGGCCATGACTTTTCAATAAATCCCTTTTTGTTCTACGGTTAAAATCTCTGAAAGTACATTATTACACAATCAATGAAGGGATATAGGTTGTGAAGTCAGAATTCCATTTGATCTCTAGGGCCATGTATGGTCATGTGTAAATGGAACAACAAATTTCAATTTAAATGCAGGATCAATGGAAAAGTCGAACCAGTTGCAGAAGCAGAGATGAGGACACA
Source organism: Mustelus asterias (assembly GCF_964213995.1). Lineage (NCBI taxonomy): Eukaryota > Metazoa > Chordata > Chondrichthyes > Carcharhiniformes > Triakidae > Mustelus > Mustelus asterias. The sequence continues at coordinate 33,703,816 of NC_135807.1, read as the reverse complement.
AATGAGTATTGTTGCTGGAGATAATCCGACTGTTTTTTAAGCTGTCATTCCTGTTTTACGAGGCCAAAATAATCCAACTACCAAATGGCACAATATTCAAAAACAGCATAATTGAACAAGTGGAGATTTAGCAGATAAGCCAGTCTCTTGGGTTTGCTGCTTTTCCACATTGCAAGCACATGCCGGACAGTCTCACTTCCAAAGTGGCCCATGTTCACTTCAGTATTATTCCAGCTGCAGATTTCAGGAGATTAGAATTAGAAATATTGCCGACTGCTTTGGACGTCATTTCAAATTGTTTTCTCCTTTATTCTCAGATACCCTTTGCAGGCTGAGAGAACCTGAAGGCAACAATTTTGTTTATGCTCCTTCCATTTCTGTTTTGGATCCAACCAATAGAAATGTTACATTTCTTTAACTTGATCACAATAATAGATCGGTCCCAGTCAATGCAAAACAGAAGCAGTTGAGCCATTTTATCGGCGTTGTTTTAATTTGCAGCATCTTTGCTGCTTTAGAGAACAGGAATGACTTCATTCACATTAATGGTGATCAAATGCCCAACGCTCATCTACTGGGATGTATGGGTAGCTTGGTGGCACAGTGGTTAGCACTGCTGCTTCACACTGCTGTGTCACCGTGCTGCCCATGCCACCATATTTTCACAGGGTTCAATCCCCAGCTTGCGTCACTGTCTGTGCAGAGTCTGCATGTTCTTTCTCCGGGTGCTCTAGTTTCCTCCCACAATCCGAAAGACGTGCTGGTTACATGCATTGACCATGCTAAATTCTCCCTCAGTGCACCCGAACAGGCACCAGAGTGTGGCGACGAGGGTATTTTCACTGCAACTTCATTGCAGTGTTAATGTAAACGTACTTGTGACACTAATAAATAAATAAATAGAAATACATAAAAGATAACTTTGTCAGCCATGCTGCCAGCAAGAACTGCACAGTGGCTAAAGGATTATACTCACTAATCTTTCTTTTTTCCACAAGATCATAAGATGTAGCCAGGCAGGGAAAGCTTTTTTACCTTCATAGCTCATCCACCTGGAAACAATCTGCAATCCTCCATCATCACAATATCCAGTGGTTCCTAAATGATTCCAGACTTACCACCTTTACTATGCTAACCATGTGTTGTTTGAATGAAGAAAAAAACATGTTGGCATGCATTTTTAACTTTCTTTTCAATAGTTTGAGCCCATTTCTCCTTGCCCTGTTGGCTTAAGTTATCCTTCTCATACTATTTACTCCCTCAGGTACCTCTATAAGGTCTATAATCTTGATCACCTCTGTTTAAGGGTCATCAGCTCAGATTCTTTTCCATTTTCTTGGAGCCTTGTGGCTCTTCCTCTGAGAAAGTGCATGATTTGCATACTGAATACTTTCTATGCCCTTCACCCTTGATGTCTGAAAGCCTATACCTATTTATTCAGTGCCGATGGAGATTTTTCATGCATTGAAGGATTAACATTTCTGTAAATTTAAACCACATGCGATGAAAAGGCTATTTTTGTTTCATTGGTTCAGCTTTTCTAATCAGATGTCAGTGTTGGGATTGCAACAAAATAAAAGCAAAAGCACTGCGGATGCTGGAGATAGAAAAATCCCTACGGTGCAGAAGCCTATTGAGTCTGCATCAACACTCGAAAAGCGAATCTTACCCAGGCCCACACCCCTGCCTTATCCATGTGCATTTCCCATGGCTAATCCCCCAAACCTACACCTCTTTGGGCATCAAGAGACAATTTTAGCATGGTCAATCCACCTAACCTGCAAAACTTGGGAGTGTGGTAGGAAACCGGAGCACCTGGAATTGAACCCGGGTCCCTGGAGCTGTAAGGCAGCAGTGCCAACCACTGTGCCTGCTAATCAGATGTAAAATAGGCAATTTGAATATTCATCAGGTTCCCGCCTGCTATTGGCGGGAACACAATCAGGGCCGGTGGTGTAGGCCGGAAGTCTTTTGCCCGACACCTTATTTTCCAGCCCATCACCGTTCTTTCCGGCAGCTAGCAGACCCAGAGACTCCTCCCACCGCACACCCCCCCCCCCCCCCCCCCCCGCCCCACCCTGCCAACTCTTCTGGAAAGCTGTGCTGCAGAGGGCCTGTTGGACCCACATTCTCAATGGTGGTCTATAACTCAGTCAGATAGTGATTATAATGCAGCATAAATAGATAATCTCTCAACCAACATCACTAAAGAAGTCTCACAACACCAGGTTAAAATCCAACAGGTTTATTCGGAATCATGAGCTTTCGGAGCGCTGCTCCTTCCTCAGGTTTGGAGCAGCGCTCCAAAAGCCCATGACTCCAAATAAACGTGTTGGACTTTAACTTGGTGTTGTGAGACATCTTACTGCGCCCACCCCAGTCCAACACATCTCCACATCATGGCTAACATCACTAAAAACAGACTATCTGATCATTGTCTTATTGTTGTCTGTCGGGGCTTGCAGTGTGCAAATTGACTGTTACCTTTCCTACATTACAACACTTTAAAGGTGTAAAGTGCTTTGGCAAATTCTGAATTTATGGAAGGCATTAGCCTTTCTCTTGAAATCTTTATTATTGACTATTAATACCCCAATCTGTATAGGCTGTTTGATAAACTCTGCAGTACATCTGAAGAATTTCTGACTTTATTTGTTAAGAAGGCCCTGTGGGGTTTGACTCTTTAAGCTCAACAGCTGAAATTCCTGTAGTTGGTTCCCCAGCCAAGAGGTTTGGTCCCTCATTCCACCTGCATTTGCCCCGCCTCACTTGAACATTCTATTTAAACAGATTGCTTACCCTTTTAACCCACTAACTGACTTTACAGCTGTGGAAATGTCGACAATGATGTTGATCAGTGTAAGAAGGAGTGATGCTGAGGCATTACAACATACTTAGTTCAGGCTGTAGCAGGTGGACGTTATTCAGGAATATGGCTGGAGGCCCAGGAATCAGTTTCATGCCGGTGTTAACTTTCAGCAAGATCTTCTGCTTGTGCCTGCCATGCCACATTGGAAAGCCCAGGAGAGGCTGGTATGAAGACCAACCCCCTCCCCTTCCCCCAACTCTATGTTAAATTTCCGCAATGCTGGTGGGAAAACACGCCGGCATGAAGCACGTTTGGAACAATGTGGTGTGCAGATGTCAGGACTCCCTTAAACAATGCCTGGAACTGCCTCCAGAATTCAGGATGGAGGCAGTCCACAGCCCTGGAACAGCACAGCAGTGGGTTGGGAGCGGCACGGTGGCACAGTGGTTATCACTGCTGCCTCACAGTGCCAGGGAACCTGGTTTGATTCCCAGCTTGAGTCACTGTCTGTGTGGAGTTTGCATGTTCTCCCCATGTCTGCGTGAGTTTTCTCCCACAGTCCAGCTTCCAGCCTCATAAAGTTCCCGATGATCCTTCTTTACTCTGAGGAGGTACATCTTCTGGTCTCAGGGTGTTCCCAGAGATTTATCTTCATTTTCAGATGGTCCACCTTCTTTCTTCAACAGTGGGTCAGTGACGTTGGGCCCCTTTTCAACATGGCACCCGGACACAACGCTGGGCTACGCGCCATCCAAGTCTGTCCCACCACTATATGTGCTGCAAAACACCCGGGTGTATAATTAATGAGATTGGGACAGTTTTCCCACTGGCCACTGCAGTGGGAATCTCTCCACTTCCTCATCCCCGCCACCACACAGTCTCAAAATGGGAGAATTCCACCCTATAAGTCGCTATGCTGTATGCCTGTGTGCATGAGGGATTGACGAACAAGTAATAATTAGATAAAGAATGAAAAATTAAGAATACCAGCCATGTGTTGAAGATTGGCCTCAACTTCTTTCTATCATCTGACCTCCCCTTCCCTCACTCCACCTATTGCATCCATATCCAGTATCTCCAAAGACAAATGTCACAATTTGGGTCATCATTCACTTGTAGCTATTAAACACAGTCTATATTTAATAAGAAAAAAACAAATCCTTGCCCTCGCAATGGACCAGGAAAAATATCAGGTTTGTCCATTAAAAAAATGTGACCAGTTGGCAGAGCATTCTATGTTATTCTTGTGGGAACAAGCAGCAATTGGCTTTTTTCATGGAATGTGGGCACCGCTGGCTAGGCCAGCATTTGTTGCCCATCCCTAATTGCCCTGAACTGAGTGGCTTGCTAGGCCATTTCAGGGGGCAGTTAACATTCATCCACATTGCTGAGGGTCTGGAGTCACACATAAGCCAGGCCAGTTAAGGAAGGCAGATTTCCTTCCCTAAAGGACATTAGTGAACCAGATGGGATTTTGACAACATTCAATGATAGTTTCATTACTAAGACTTGCTTTACATTTGAACTTTATTCATTGAATTTAAATTCCATTAACTGCCATGTTGGGATTTGAACTCACGTCCCCAGACCATTAGCCTGGGCCTCTGGCGAGCTGGTATCTTGAAATGACCACTACACCACCATCTCCACCATGTTTATGGCACAGCAGTGCTGATACAGTGCAAGGCAATATTTTGTGACAATACGTATCGTGGTATCTCTCTGGAGACAAGGGTATGTGGGCAGCTGATTAGATGTTGTCCTTTCAGCCACCTTGACCCTTGCAGCCCCGGCAGTAGATTTCACCTGAGGATGATGCTCTGCTATGAAGGGAGTCATCCTGCTTTGCAGAATCTCCCTTAAAGTAGCTTCATTCCATTGAGTTGTTCTCCCTGCTTAATTGGTTCCAGCTTTTTCAGCATCTGTTCATCACTGGGGCACCTTGAAGATGTGGAGATGCCGGCGTTGGACTGGGGTAAACACAGTAAGAAGTTTAACAACATCAGGTTAAAGTCCAACAGGTTTATTTGGTAGCAAAAGCTTTTGCTACCAAATAAACCTGTTGGACTTTAACCTGGTGTTGTTAAGCACCTTGAAGAGCCAGCACTCAGGAAATAATACTACCTGACTTCTGTGTGCTCTCAGGCCTACATTCTAACAGGTGTCAAGCTGAAACTTTACTGCGGTAACCTCTTAAAACCGTTTATGTCTTCAATAAACTTGCTAAGGTTTAGCCTCTCTCCCCAGAGCAGCCGAATGGCTAACTTAGCTCGACCAGGCCATAAAAAAACAGATTCTTGCAAAGGCCAGAACTGAAGAAATATGAAGTATATGGAACAGATCAGCGCACCCTGTGGGGTCCCTTATCCTTAGCATCTTCCAAAAAAAAGAGTTTACGAGTTTCATCTGATACAAATGTTGAAACCATAAAGGCTTCCTCAGCGCTGGTGTGCCAACTTTTGCACTGTGATAAATACGTGATTCATTGTTCAGATGCAGGGAAGGGAGAACAATTCCACGTCACTCTAACCATTCGACAAACAGCTTGTAGCACGTCTCTTTCTACAGAATGGGAGCCAGATTTCACAGAGCAGTCACATTTATACTGAGCTCATGAGTCGTCAAGGCAAATGGTGAAACGTATCTCCTGCTGAAGCCAATGTTCTGATCGCCGGTGCCAAGAAGTTACTTTCCTGATGTGGAGTTCCCATATCCACGAACATCTGTATTTCGCAGGAAAGACATAGTCAGAAAAAGGAAAGGTGGAGAAGGGCAGAGGAATGGAACGAGAAAACATCGAGAAAAAAAACATGAAAATTGTGGCCAAATACTCAATATATTTGACATCCTCAGTCTACCACTGTAAAGGAAGAGTGAGCTGTTTAAAACATTGTTAAATTCACTGTCACTTCTCTTCTAGAAATTCTGCTCTACTCTCAGCCGATTTTTGTTTCACTTTTAACTTGTTTGTCTTCAGTGTTCTCCATGTCCCTTCTGTGTTTGATCAACTGTCCGCAAAATCTTATTTTGAAAACCACATTTTTTCCTCAGAACTGCCTCTGGCTCAGAATTATTCCATGTGATTCCAACTGAAATTCCTACCTTCATGTTTTAGTTCCCCCCGCAGCCTCCCCCCCGTACCCCCCGCCAAACCCTGACTCCCGTGATTACAGATTTAGGGTGGCATGGTAGCACAGTGGTTAGCACTGCTGCTTCACAGCTCCAGGGTCCCGGGTTCGATTCCCGGCTCGGGTCACTGTCTGTGTGGAGTTTGCACATTCTCCTCGTGTCTGCGTGGGTTTCCTCCGGGTGCTCCGGTTTCCTCCCACAGTCCAAAGATGTGCGGGTTAGGTTGATTGGCCAGGTTAAAAATTGCCCCTTAGAGTCCTGGGATGTGTAGGTTAGAGGGATTAGCGGGTAAATATGTGGGGGTAGGGCCTGGGTGGGATTGTGGTCGGTGCAGACTCGATGGGCCGAATGGCCTCCTTCTGCACTGTAGGGTTTCTATGATATCAGCATAATATTCTGCATTTTTGAAGCATTGCTATCGCCATTTCCTGCGATCCATGTTCAATGGTACCCACCACCACATGCATACTTCTGATCCTTCTCTTCAGCAGTACCAACATAATTTATCTCAAAACACTCCAGGTACGTGGTTCTATTTTATCTTGCACCTCATCTACAATTACAACAAAGATCTTATATCCTTCCTTTCAAATGTCAAAGATCACAAGCTTCAAAAACTATTGGATACCAGTGGTCCTCCAGGTCCTCTTTCCCTTCGCTTTCCTCTGACGATAATGCAGAGGAACTTGGTGCAATAACCATCACTAGGGAGAAAGTATTGAATAAACTAATGGGATTAAAGGCAGATATGTCTCCAGGGGACCTGGTGGCCTTCACCCTAGGGTATTAAAGGAGGTGGCAGCAGAGATAGTGGATGCATTGCTGGTGATATTTCAAAATTCCTTGGATTCTGGTAAGGTTCCAATGGATTGGGAACATACTAATGTGATGTCCTTATTCAAAAAGGGAGCGAGACAAAAAATAGGAAAGTAAAGGCCAGCTAGCTTGACCTCCGTAGTGGGGAAGGTGCTGGAATCAATTATTAAGGAGGAGATGAATGAGCATTTGGAAAGGCAAAGCTCAATCCACCATTGTCAGCAAAGTTTTATGAAAGGAAAGTCATGTTTGACAAACGTGTTTGAGTTCTTTGAGGATATAACCAGCAAGGTGGATAGTGGGGAACCTGTGGATGTGGTATATCTGGACTTTCAGAAGGCATTAGACAAGGTGCCATATAAAAGACTGATCTAGAAGGCGAGGTCACAGGGGATTGGGGGTAGAGCACTGGATTGAATTAAGGATCAGCTGAGTGACAAAAAGCAGAGGGTTGCAAAAATGGGTCCTTCTCTGGCTGGTGAAATATAACTAGGAGGCTTCCGCAGAGGTCAATCCTCAGACTTCAACTGTTTACAATTTATATAAATGATCTACAAGCAGGGATAGAGTGAAACTTAGCAACATTTACAGATGACACTAACATAGGTGGGAAAGCAGGCAGTGAAGAGGATATAAAGATTTTACAGATGGCTATAAATAGGCTAGGAGATTGGGCCAAAATTTGGCAGATGGAGTTTAATGTGGATAAATGTGAGGTTGTCCATTTTGGCAGAAAAAATAGGAAGGCAAATTCTTACCTAAATGGAAAGAAGATTCAAAATGCGTCCAGGCAGAGGGATCTGGGTGTCTATGTTCATGAATCGCAGAAAGTCGGTGTGCAGGTGCAGCATGTAATAAAAAAGGCAAATGGGATGTTAGCATTTATTGCAAAGGGACTGGAGTATAAAAGTAGAGAAGTGCTGTTCCAATTATATAGGGTGTCGCTAAGACCACATCTGGAGTATTGTGCACAGTTTTGGTCCCCTTATTTGAGGAAGGATGTGGTGGCATTGGAGGCAGTTCACAGGAGACTCATCAGATTGATTCCAGGGTTGAAAGAGTTGACGTATGAGGAGAGATTAAACAGTTTGGGCTTATACTCGCTGGAGTTTACAAGGATGAGAGGGGATCTGATTGAGGTATATAAAATTTTAAAAGGGATTGGTAAAGTAAATGTAGACCAAATTGTTCCTCTTATGGGGCAATCTCAAGCAAGAGGTCACAGGTATAGGTTGAGAGGTGGTAGATTTAAAACTGAGATGAGGAGAAACTACTTCTCGCAGAGGGTGGAAAATTTGTGGAACTCACTGCCCCGGAGTGTTGAGGATAAACCCAAATAATGCACGGTGAGTACTCAAATCTTTCAAGTTTTTTAGTTACTTGTGCACAAGTGAGAACATATTACAGCGCAAAGCATTGCAGGGTGTTCTGTTGATTCATACAGAAAATGCAATAGTTAAAGTTCACTGTGTCTTGCTTTTTGGATTTTTGTTATTGAAAAGGGTCTTATTTTAATCCTGTGGCCAAGGCTGGAAGCAGTGTTTATGGAACAAACACACGGTTTAGATTTAGTCACTTATCCTGAGTACATAAGCACTGTCCTTACTGAAGGCCTTACTGAAGACTTTTATTAGCTAATAATCATTTTCCATTAACAGAGTTGTTCGTCATAACTTAATTTCCACTTAATTTTTCCATACCAGCTTCTGCATTTTGTAACTGTTTTTAACTATAGTTTCACTATATTTCATTTCATTAAAGTGAGCATCCTTAATCTTGCAGAACAAAATGAGTTAAATATTTGGCCTTAACTGGAATTACAACTTAATTTCCACATTAGTGGATGTGAATCATTGAATGGTTTCAAGAAGGAGATAGATATATTTCTGATTTAAAAAGGGATAAAGGGATATGGGGAACAGGTGGGGAAGTGGATTTGAGACCAGGGAGAGATCAGCTATGATCTGATTGAATGGCAGTGCAGGCTCAAAGGGCTGAATTTGCCTACTTCTGCTCCTAATTCTTATGACACAATCTAACCCTTTGCATGTTTGCGCTATTCTCTTCTGACATTTTCCTCTCTGAGCTTGAACAGAGAGTTCTCAATAAAACCTCAGCTTCATTCCTTTGGGCCACCCCACATCAATCAACTCTGAGCTCGGCACGATTATATCCATGTACACTTCATTGGCCAAGAGTCTTCCCCTGCTTAGTGCACCTTTACTGCACGTCTTGAACTGTGGGAGAAAACCGGAGCACCCAGAGGAAAACCATGCAAACCCAGGGAGAATGTGCAAACTCCAAACAGACAGTGATCCAAGGCTAAATTTGAACCCAGGTCCCTGGAGCTTAAGGCAGCAGTTTTCAACCTATTTTTTCCCCACGGAAATTATTTTTTCCGATCTCATCTCTATGGGCGGGATTTCTCCATGGTGTATTTCGCAGTAGCGGGAGCTGGCATGCTGCTTGTTGGTAGTGGGATTTTATGGTCCCACCGTTGTCAATGAGATTTCTTGTTGAATGCACCCCTCGCCACTGGGAAACCCGCAGAGGGGGTGCGCCATTGGCATGGCATGAACGACAGCAATATTGTGGCATATTTTTCTGCAGTGTTCAAACCTCTTCCCACCTACCTCCACAACTCTCCAAACCTCTCCAGCAAGCATGAGAAGCAAAACAAGCAGCAAAATGTAAATATTCTAATATCAAGCTTCAAAAGTTTACATGATGATGTATTGAACACCTCTGGGGAATCCATTTGTGAAAGTCATAGATCCAACAGTTTCCTATCCATTCATGACAATTGTAGCCCAGTTCCTGATAATATGTGTGTTGCATCAATCATATAATTTACCATCAATTATAGCCTTCTTGAAGACACAGGCATGTGTTGCCAAGTTAGCAACCTTTAGCACATAAAAATGTCAGTCAGTGCATGCTTTATTACTGTAATATTATCATAAAGCTGCAAAATTTAACGCAAAGCGACTAAAATTAGACAGAGTACAGGAATGAGATAGAGAATCTGGTGAGCTGGTGCGGCAACAATAATCTCTCCCTCAATGTCATTGACTTCAGGAAGCGCAGTGGAGAACATGCCCCTGCCTACATCAATGGGGACGATGTAGAAATGGTCGAGAGCTTCAGGTTTTTAGGTGTCCAGATCACCAACAACCTGTCCTCGTCCCCTCCATGCCGACACTATAGTTAAGAAAGCCCACCAACGCCTCTACTTTCTCAGAAGGCTAAGGAAATTTGGCATGTCAGCTATGACTCACACCAACTTTTACAGATGCACCATAGAAAGCATGCTTTCTGATTGTATCACAGCTTGGTATGGCTCCTGCTCTGTCCAAGACCGCAAGAAACCACAAAGGGTCTTGAATGTACCCCAACCCATCACCCAAACCAGCCTCCCATCCATTGACTCTGTCTACACTTCCTGCTGCCTCGGCAAAGCAACCAGCATAATTAGGGACCCCACGCACCCTGGACATTCTCTCTTCCACCTTCTTCCGTCGGAAAAAAGATACAAAAGTCGGAGGTCATGTACCAACCAACTCAAGAACAGCTTCTTCCCTGCTGCCATCAGACTTTTGAATGGACCTACTTTGCATTAAGTTGATCTTTCTCCACACCCTAGCTATGACTGTAACTCTACAGTCTGCACTCTCTCATTTCCTCCTCTATGAATGATATGCTTTGTCTGTACAGTACGCAACAAACAATATTTTTCACTGTATGTTAATACATGTGACAATAATAAATCAAATCAAAATTAAATGTAAAACCTACAGCCTGGGAATGTCTGCTGGCTTCCCATTCACCACTTTAAACATTCACTAGCACCAGCGTACAGTGGCAGAAGGGCATAGTACCCTCAAGATGAATTGGAGCAACTCACCAAACCTCCTTTGGCAGCACCTTTCAAGTCCATGATCGCTACCGTTTAGAAGGACAGGTTAGCATTGGAACATCACCACCTGTAGGTTCCACCACCGTCACAATCACGAATGCTCATTGTAAAACTGGAAGGTTTGCAATGATTTACAACTCACCTTTGAAGGAGAGGAATTGTAAAACCTTTAGGAAACCAGACAGAAGATTTTCCTAGAACAGCATGTGACAGAACACGAACAAATATGTACAAGGCAAGCCTCAAATAACACCAGATACATTCTCACACATTCCTGTCGGGAAGTTTGAACAGAAGGGCATAAATATTGTTCAAGAGATAGTGTTGCACAGCTCACTCATAATAACATTCTTACCAGCAAGCACACGGATGCTGGTTGGAATTCGACAAGCACAGAAAACAGACAAAGGATGTGCTAAACTCAGGAAATGCTGCAAAAATGAATGGTCAGGTCAAATTATGTTTTTAATAATCACATCCTAAAACATTGCATTAAACATCGTAGACATCTCAGACTTATTAATCTGAAATGAGAGGTTGATCTTACCAGTGGCAGTGCCATTGCCACTTTGCCCCTTGAGCAGTGCTGAGGGCCAGGCTGGCACTGCCTAGCTGGCAATGTCCAGGAGATACCACCCTCACCCCTGACCCCATGGCCCCCCTTCACTCCAGCGAAGTTGGGTCGCCAGCCCCCCTCAAGTGGGGAGTTGTTATAAACCCTGCTGGAGTGAAACACGCCTGGCGGGGAGGGGGGAAGACCCGAGCGGGCCGGAGACTTCAGTCCTGGGCCCGCTAATGCCTATGTAAATTCTAATTTGAATAATTTATGCAGCTCCGTGCTGATTTCTGGCCGGAAATCCAATGGCCGGAGACTTGCAGAGGCCATGACGCCCAGCGGGAAGCCCGCTACAAGGTCTCTGCTTGAGTCTCCCGACCTGCTGCGCTGCTGAAGCAGCTAAAGCAACACAACAGGCTGGGAGAATCACTCCCAAAGTCCGAGATCTTATCTTTTTAAGACTGAGAATGGGACGGTGAGAGGAAATAGAAATGCACTCATATCAACAAGAAGAACACAATCAATTGAATCGGCTAACCATCCATATGTTCAGGAAGACAACCTGAACAGAGAACCAATAATCTCTAAAAATTCACAAGCTACTCCATGGAGTTCAAGGGGATAACCTGAATTCATGACTTCTGAAAACCTGAATCCTAAACAACCTCTGAGAGAATTGCGAACAAAGTCCGGGAGATTGGTGAAACCACCACAATGTTTATCGCTGTGAACCAGAGATGAAAGCAGAGACATCAGGGGTGATGTAGGATAATGTAAATGGTATTTATTGAGTCAAAGACTTGGGGGAAATGTAGTATCAAGGGTTAATGTTAAATATTAATATATAAAGTCGATATCATCAAGACATAGCATTATATGATAACAGAGCATGGAGAGCAATTGTTCCATGCAGAACCTCGTGCAGAGTCCACCTTGTGAATACGTAGCATAATGTTTAATAGAAGATAGAGCTTGCGAGCTGTATTCCCTCCAGCATTATCCGTAAGTTCATATCCATTAATACCATTTGTACACTGGGCTGGCCCATTAACTGGCAGCCAGTGTAAATCGCACATTGAGAAAGGCTCAGTGCTGTGGGAGAGGGGCAGGAAGAGGGAAGGCACTGAGAGAAGTAAGGTTACAAGCCGGCATTCACCGAAGGCTGACAGTTGCTGTGGAGCAGCGTCAGGGAGCAAGGGTACTATAATAATGCAATGTGCTCAATAAAGTGCTGCAAAGTGTTTCAATACTGCAGGTTCAAACACCTGACAGCAGACCACATAGGACCTCATCCCTCAAACATCTTTTATTTTGTTTAACCCTGGACATTTTATCCCACCTTGGATGGAGCTTTTGGCAAAAGCCTAGCTGATTACCCATCCACCAACTGTAAAAGTGGATGGGCCATGTGAAATCACTGCAATTGGCTCCTTAATGGGTTTAATTGTCCACTTAATTGTTGGTGGGTATGCTTTCAACTCCCACACGTGATCGCTGACCATAATGCTGCACGCGAACACAATGATGTTGAGACACGCACCCATTTTCTCACATGATGCCAAGTCAGGCCCGCCCTTTGCATGTTACATTGAACATGCAAACTTCACACAGACAGTGACCAAGCCAGGAATCGGACCCAGGTCCCTTGTGCTATAAGGCAGCAGTGCTAACCACTGTGCCACCGTGCCATAAGTTCAGTAAGTAATTAGGAAGGCAGATAGCATGTTGGCCTTTATTGCAAAGGGATTGGAGTACAGGAATAAAGAAGTCTTGTTATAATTGTACAGGGTTTTGGTGAGATTTCTTCTGGAATATTGTGTGCAGTTTTGGCCTCCACATTTAAGGAAGGATATTCTTGCATTGGAGGCGGCACAGCAAAGATTCCTTCAAGCGGCCCCTGAGATTAGGGAGCTGCTCTGTGATGAGAGGCTGAGTAAACTGAGCTTGCATTCTTTGGAGTTTTAAGATTGAGAGGCAATCTCACTGAAACATACAAAATTTTGAAGGGGCTTGAATAGGTGGATGCTGAGAGATAGTTTTCTTTGGTCGGGGAATCGAAAACACTTGTAAATCTTGTACATGTTCAAATCTTAATACATAGACCTCCACATTGACCACCACAGTACTCACAAGCTAGCCTCCTGAGAATCAAAGGAAAATATAACTTACTAGAATTTGAAAGTTGTTGAAGTTTCCTTGGAATTAAAGAGGATTAACATTCAGGAGAAATTAAGTGCACAAAACCAAATTTGGAAGCAAAATGGGGGAAAATAATTATAATTGAGAGACAAATTATACAGCCCAGATACACTTCCGGTATGAAGGAACAAACTGAAAGACACAGGAACACATGGCATGGGAGCAGGAGTAGACAACAAAGAACAAAGAACAAAGAATAATACAGCACAGGAACAGGCCCTTCGGCCCTCCAAGCCTGTGCCGCTCATGTGCCCAACTAGACCATTCGTTTGTATCCCTCTATTCCCAGTCTGTTCATGTGCTATCTAGATAAGTCTGAAACGATCCCAGCGTGTCCGCCTCAATCACCTTGCTTGGCAGTGCATTCCAGGCCCCCACCACCCTCTGTGTAAAATACGTCCCCCTGAGATCTTTGTTGAACCTTGCCCCCCTCACCTTGAACCCGTGACCCCTTGTGTTCGTCACCTCCGACCTGGGAAAAAGCTTCCCACTGTTCACCCTATCTATGCCCTTCATAATTTTATACACCTCTATTAGGTCACCCCTCATCCTCCGTCTTTCCAGGGAGAACAACACCAGTTTACTCAATCTCTCCTCATAGCTAAGACCCTCCCTACCAGGCAACATCCTGGTAAATCTTTTCTGTACTCTCTCCAAAGCCTCCACGTCTTTCTGGTAGTGTGGCGACCAGAACTGGATGCAGTATTCCAAATGTGGCCTAACCATCATTCTATACAGCTGCAACATCATATGCCAACTTTTATATTCTATGCCCCGTCCAATAAAGGCAAGCATGCCATATGCCTTCTTGACCACCCTCTCCACCTGTGCTGCCACCTTTAAGGATCTGTGGACTTGTACACCCAGGTCCCTCTGTGTGTCTATACTCGTGATGGTTCTGCCATTTATTGTATAGCTCCCCCTTACATTAGATCTACCGAAATGCATCACTTCGCATTTATCTGGATTAAATCCCATCTGCCATTTCTCCGCCCAATGTTCCAGCCTATCTATATCCTGCTGTATTCTCTGACAATGTTTATCGCTATCCGCAACTCCAGCAATCTTTGTGTCATCCGCAAACTTGCTGATCACACCAGCTACATCTTCCTCCAAATCATTTATATATATCACAAACAGCAGAGGTCCCAGTACAGAGCCCTGCGGAACACCACTGGTCACAGACCTCCAACCGGAAAAAGACCCCTCCACTGTTACCCTCTGTCTTCTATGGCTAAGCCAGTTCTCCACCCATCTAGCTAGCTCACCTTTTATCCCATGAGATTTAAATGGTGGAACAGGCTTGATGGACCACATGGTCCATCAAGCCTGTTCCACCATTTAATACAATCATAGCTGGTCTTGGGCTTCAACTCCACTTTTCTGCCTATTCCCCATATCCCTCGATTCCCCAAGAGATCTGTCTATATCAACTTTAAATGGATTCAATGACACAGCAGCCTCAACTCTCTGGGGTAGAGAATTTCAAAGATTCGCCACTCTTTGATTGAAGCAATTTCTCCTCATCTCAGTCCTAAACGATCGCCACTTTTCCTGAGACTGTGCCCCCTTGTTTAAGATTCCCCGACCAAAGAAAACTATCTCTCAGCATCCACCTATTCAAGCCCCTTCAAAATTTTGTATGTTTCAGTGAGATTTCCTCTCAATCTTAAAACTCCAAAGAAGACAAGCTCAATTTACTCAGCCTTTCATCACAGAGCAACTCCCTAATCTCAGGGGCCGCTTGAAGGAATCTTTGCTGTACCGCCTCCAATGCAAGAATATCCTTCTTTAAATGTGGAGGCCAAAACTGCGCACAATATTCCAGAAGAAATCTCAACAAAACCCTGTACAATTATAACAAGACTTCTTTATTCCTGTACTCCAATCCCTTTGCAATAAAGGCCAACATGCTATCTGCCTTCCTAATTACTTACTGAATTTACGGCATGGTGGCACAGTGGTTCGCACTGCTGCCTTACAGCACAAGGGACCTGGGTCCGATTCCTGGCTTGGTCACTGTCTGTGTGAAGTTTGCATCTCCTCGTGTCTGAGTGGGTTTCCTTCGGATGCTCCAGTTTCCTCCCACACAGAGGTTAGGTTGATTGGCCATGATAAATTGACCTTTAGTACCAGGAGGGGTTATGCAGGGTCACGGGGATAGGGCCTGGGTGGGATTGTGGTTGGTGCAGACTTAATGGGCCAAATGGCCTCCTTCTGCACTATAGGGATTCTATGAAACTTCTAACTTTCTGCATTGCTTGTACTAGCACACCCAAATCCCTTTGAACATCAATACTCACAAGTTTAACATCTTTTGAAAAAGATTCTGCTTTTCTATTCCTGTGACCAAAGTGAATAACTTCATACTTTCTTCTATTATACTCCATCTTCAAGCTTGATGCACATTTAACCTGTCAATATCTCTTTGCAGCTTCTCTGTGTCCTCTCTACAGCTTATCTTTCCACCTAACTTGGTATCATCAGCAAACTTAGATACATGACTGTTTGGGTGGGATGTTCCGGCCGCACTCGTCGTGAAACTGGAAAATCCCACTCCGAGGTCAACGGACCTTTGCATGGTCTGCCCCTCCCGTGGCGGGCGGAATGGAAAAATGTTCCCCTTTGTCTCTTCATCTGGGTCATTAATATAGATTGTAAATAGCCAAGACTCAAGACTAGATCCTTGCAGCATTTCACTATTCACTACCTGCCAACTTGGAAAACCACTCTCTTCTTTCTATCTGTTAATCTGACAGCTCAGATTCACTGCACTAGCTGGGTGCCAGGCATCCCTTAACTAACTTCAAGTATGTCTCACTCTGGCATTAAGGTAAATATTATTTTAATTTTTAACAGACATCCTACTTAAAAGATTTTTACTGTTAGATTGAAATTTAAAACTGGACTCTCTACTCAAAACAAGATTGCACATTCTCCATTTCTCCTAGAATATATCTAACCTTGTGATGAACTGTTTCCATTAGACTTTGAATTGCATATTTGGTTCTTTAATAAGCTTTTATATATTTTAAAATCAATATGGTTTCACATAGTCTTCTGTATCACTAATTTAAGAACCTGACTCCGAATCCCTTTGGTGGGGGAATACGTACTGAGAAGCTTTACCGAAACCCGAATAATATTCAGGAAATTATAATCTGATTTGAATTGAGTAAAAATGCTATCTTGAAGATAGTGATAATCTCAGCTGGCTCCTTTCCTTTGGGGAAGGATGGATCAATTCTCAGGCCCATTGAAGTGTCTTTAGGATCTGTCTGTCACTACCTGAAATTGAGTGGAATTATTTGGGAGATACTCCTGTCCCAGAAAAAGGAAGCTATGATTATAATACACCGCAGAACATCTCCACTTCAGATCTCAAGATGGAAGGAGGATCATTTATGAAACAGCTGAAGATTGTTAGCTGCCCTGAAGAATTCCTACTGTGATATCCTGGGGCTGGGATGATTGACTTCCAACACTTGCAACCATTTCCCAATGCAGAAAGCAGAGAGGTTCAAGATTCCAACCGTGAATCTACTCTGTATATTTAATTAACATCCATTCATATCAATTTAATCCTGATGGGAAAATCAGGAATGAATGGTTTAGACCGATGGGTGAAGATGACCGTTCAGGTGAGGCATTGAATGTCAGTACACAAGGGTGATTGCCTTCAGCAATAGAGAGAACACGGCACAGCAATAGAGAGAACACTTCAGCAATAGAGAGAACACAGCAATAGGGCGGCACGGTAGCACAATGGTTAGCACTGCTGCTTCACAGCTCCAGGGACCTGGGTTCGATTCCCAGCTTGGGTCACTGTCTGTGTGGAGTTTGCACATTCTCCTCGTGTCTGCGTGGGTTTCCTCCGGGTGCTCCGGTTTCCTCCCACAGTCCAAAGATGTGCGGGTTAGGTTGATTGGCCATGCTAAAATTGCCCCTTAGTTTCCTGGGATGCGTAGGTTAGAGGGATTATCGGGTAAAATATGTAGGGATATGGGGGTAGGGCCTGGGTGGGATTGTGGTCGGTGCAGACTCGATGGGCCGAATGGCCTCTTTCTGTACTGTAGGGTTTCTATGATTTCTATGAGAACAGAACATAACAGAGTTGAAATTTGAGATAGATAGATTCTTGCTTGAGAAAGATAGGTTCTTGATTAATAAGGGGATCAGGGGTTATGGGGAAAAAGCAGGAGAATGGGGATGAAAAATATATCAGCCATGACTGAATGACGGAGCAGACTCGATGGGCCGAGTGGCCTAATTCTGCTCCTATGTCTTATGGTCTTAATCAAAGGTGAAACCTCAGTAGGGTTAGAATGCCTGTGATAAACTGTTGACTTAATCCATGCAGCAACAGCATGTTGCTATTTATGCGTTCAAATGATTGAAGCATACTGGCCAGCAATTAGACATTTGTCCATGTAGAGCAGCCAAGGGACATGTACTGGTGCCATGATCCACCAAGTTGTTGAATACTACCATGCAACAGCTGCTGCCATTGCATTTCCTTGAACTTATAGCGTGGGTAGATCAAAGGTGAAGGCAATACACCCACATTCACAGCTATGCTGTTGAAAAACAAGTTCCAACAGAAAATTAATAGATTTATTTATATATTACAGTTTGTAGAAAGCAAGGCAGTGAGGGAATCAATTTCTATCTATCATTTCATTTTACAATGATATCAGAGTGTCACTGGGACAGATTTATTAGAAAGCAAAGGAAGGATTGATAAGGTGGCTTCCATAAAAGGCACTTAGTTTGTTGTTTGCAACAAGACATGGTCACAAAGGGCCCTATTGAGCTAAGAATGTGTTGAGGTATAATTGGCTTTGCTTAGATACTTTAGCTTATCGCATCTCCTTGTGAAAGTGAATGGGATCTGCTTGCAAATTCTTCCTCTGGATCCGCAATAGAGATCAGAATTTACCCAACCATTTAGAATGAGGTTGGGGAGCAGGTTCTAAAATGGTGTGGGAGTGTGAGGGTAGGGGGAGGTAACATGCCCATCATCTACCTGCTACCATGCCAGCAGTGAGCAAGGTTATGGAGGCCCCTTTAAGTGGCCAATTAAGGGCTTCTTCTTGGCTCTGCTGACATTTAACCACTGGTAAGGGGTGGGACCTCTGCCATATAGGGAGGGCCAGGTAAAATTTGGTAGCCTTTCAGCAGACTTCAAGGTGAGGGTACCCAACAATTTGGGCACTGATTAGTCTACCAAGTGGGCCCCACAGCAGCAATGGAAACTGCCACGGCAACAGTGTCACCTGCCAACACCAAATCCCTCTACTCCCTCACCGGGGCCTACCTGGCTGACCCAGGTGCCATCAGAGCCCATACCTCAGAGTGCATGTCCATCAATGTGCTCTCTTCTCCTAGGTGCAGTTCCAGGAGCGTCTATTGCTCCCAGTTGCTGAGGCTGCCGAGCAACCTCTGATTGACTGGCAGTTCTTGGGAGTGTGTAGCTGTCCTAAACCAATTGGCTGCCATTGACAGGATATGCTCCCAGTTTCCACTGACTGCCAAGGCAGGGTCATCCTTGGGCTTGGCAGGGTACGGCCGCTACTAATTCCAGCCTATAATTTGAATGGAAACGTAGATCCATAATGACTCCACTGGCAAATTTGCTGAGACATCCGCGAATGCCCCATGTTTCATCCCTGACCTGTACCATGTCTTGCTTTCCAACTGGCCTCAATGGTCCAGGATTAGAATCATAGAATCATAAAATCATTGAATCCCTACAGAGCAGAAGGAGACCATCAAGCCTGCACCGATAGCAATCCCACCCAGGCCCTATCCCCGTAACTCCATGTATTTACCCTGCTAATCCCCCTCATGTTAAGTGTCAATTTACCATGGCCAATCAACGTAATCTGCACATATTTGGACTGTGGGAGAAAACTGGAGCACCCCGGAGGAAACCCACGCATCCACAGGGAGAATGTGCAAACTGCACACAGACAGTCACCAGAGGCCGGAATTGAGCCCAGGTCCCTGACGCTGTGATGCAGCAATGCCACTGTGCCATTAGAGAGGAGAAAATCTATCAGCTGGGGTTCCATCGTGATATCATTAAACAATGTTGTCCATGAGAAACTACGTACATTGTATAAACATCAAGTTGAGTTACAGATCAGTCATGATCTCACTGAATGCCATAACAGGTTCAAGGAGCTAAATGGTTTATTCCTCTATTCACTGCGAAGATAGGATGATGAAGTTTTTTTTAATTCTCTCAAGGGATGTGCTGGCTGGGCCAGCATTTATTGTCCATGTCTAACTTCCCTTGAAAGGGCATTTAAGAGTCAACTGCTTTTCTGTGGATCTGGAGTCACATGTCAGCCAGACCAGGGAATGATGGCAGATTTCCTTCCCTACAGGACATTAGTGAATCAGATGGGCTTTGACTACAATCAATGATCAGTCATTACTGAGACCAGTTTTATATTCCAGATTTTTTATTGTCATGGAATCATAGAATCCTACAGTGCAGATGGAGGCCATTTGGCCCATTGATTCTGCATCGACCACAATCGCACCCAGGCTCTATCCCCATAACCTCACATATTTACCCTTCCAGTCCCTCTGATATTAAAGGCAATTTAGCATGGTTAATTCACCTAACCCACACATCTTTGGACTGAGGGAGGAAACCGGAGCACCCGGAGGAAACCCACGCAGACACGGGGAGAACATGCAAACTCCACACAGACAGTGACCCAAGTTGGGAATCGACCCCAGGTCCCAGGCACTGTGAGGCAGCAGTGCTAACCACTGTGCCATCGTGCCACCCATCAGCAGTGGGATTTAAACCTGTGTCACGATGACATTAGCCTGGACCTCTGGTTTACTAGCCCAGTGACATTATCATTGCACCACCATCTGCCCAAATCGTGCACATTCGCTTATTGTCCAGGCTTAAATTATAAGTGGGGTCACTTCGGTGAGCTGCTGGATGGGGGCTGAACTCTGTTTCTGAACATGAGTCACTGCCCCTCACGCAGGGAAAGCGGAGAGTAAGCCAGGGAAAATAAACCAGATCCACAGAAATCTTCAGTGTAATTTTAGTCTATAATTGGGGAGAGTAACTTTGCTTTGTCAACATGATAGAAGCCATTACAATTTTATCAATCGCCTGAACTTCTCCGAACTTTCTGGAACTCCCGCTGTCTATCTGCTGAATTCTCAAGTGAGCTTATTTACATATATTATGGTGAGAACCAGGGCTCGCTGGTTCTATATCCCCGAGGCTGGGGAGGGGCAAGGAGTGAAATTAGACTGAGATATCGAAGTTACAGCTGATACCAGGAGCATCTGAGATAGGCAGAAATGAGGCTGTGATCCTGACGTGTGCAGAGTTTCAACAGTGGTTTCTGCAGCTGGAAAGGACTTTTTGGCAACAACTGCTTTGTGACAATGAAACGTGCTTCTCACTGCTTCTGAACTTTGATAGAGAGAGACTCTACTGTTTGATGAGGGAGTCAAAAATAAGGGATAAGAGTCTTAAAACTAGAGCCAGGCTGTTTAGGAGTGATGTCAAGAAGCACTTCTTCACACACATCCGGCCCTTCACACCGGTGAGATCTTCCAGTCCCGCCAATGGCACATCTCGCTGCAGGTTTCACAATGGCAAGGAGCGCACTCAATGGGAAACCCTGTTGATAACGACGGGATCAGAAGATCCCGCTGCCGGCCATACAAACTCCACACAGTCACCCAAGGCCAGAATTGAAGCCAGGTCTCTGACACTGTGAGGCAGCAGTGCTAATGACAGTGCCACTGCGCCACCCTCCATTGAGTGCCAAGATTAAACTTTCCAGTAAAGTCCAATGTGGCAAGAGACAGATGAAACTCCGTCACAAGAACTCTGAAAACTTCACTTCCTTTTATCCAAATGACATTTGTACCCTCTGCATCACAGCACCTCTATAAAGACAAACTGTTAGTTTTAATTGATTTAAGGATCAATCCATCTTACAGGCACTTACTAAGAAATAGGCAGCGTCCTTGATTCTGGAGTTGGGTGCTAAAGAGACATTGCTATTTACATAAAGATCATTTACATAGAGGTCAAATGAAAAAGCACCTATCTGGAAATAATCCACATGTCCAACAAAATCATTGTCGTGTATAGTCCTGAAGAAGGCCATTCAGTGCATCATGAAGGTGCCAGATCTCTGAAGGACATAAGCATTTAGCCTTTCCTTTTCCCGAATACTTCAGCCTTCTCATTTTTTTTTTACTATTTATCCACCTTGCCTTGAAAAGCAACGACGGATTTTGCTTCCTCTCCTGTTTCTAGTGTGACATTTCATATCCTAAAATATGGAATCTTTGCCTGAAGGTCTTCCCCCAACCTCCCTCTTCTGCTTTGGGTTTAAATCCATGATAAGCATTATAAGCTTTATTTTTCAGATTTTTCCTAATACAGTGGTGAATTTCTGATATTTATTGCTGTAAATCAAGACTCCCTTCCAGAATCAAATTTGATGAAAACCAAACAACACATTCATTTAGATAACCTGTCAATCATTAACTTGGTACTACAGCCCATGACATTTCACAGGAACATTATTTTAAAAAGTGATACTGAATCATATACATATGTATTAAGTCAGGGAGAAAGGTAAACTCTAAGGAGCATCCTAAAGGAGGCAGAGGCAGGGAAGCAGAAAGGTTTAGAGAGGGAATTTGAGAACTTGGGGCCTATACTGCTGAAACATGGCTGTCTATAACAGAGTGAAGGAAGTGGAGGAGGCACCAAGAGGCCAGAATTGGAGGAAACCAGAATCAGGTGGTTGTAGGGCTGGAGGCAGGAAAGGGGGAGGAGGTGGCCCCTGAGAGATCTTAACATTAGAATTTTGAATTTGAGGCATTGGATGACCAGCAGCTAATGGAGGTTGGTGGGTGAACAGAATTTGGTGCAAATTTGGAAATGAGCAGCAGGGTTGGAGATGAGGTTGTTAAAGTGCACCTTACATTAACGTCACTAAAGCTGATTATTGGGCAATTATCATCTTGCTGCCTGTTTGTGGAATCTTTCTGCACACAATTTGGCCTTTTGTTCCCTACAGACACAAACACAGACTACACTTCAAAAGTATTTATTGGATAAAACACACTTTTGGATGTCTGCATAAATGCAAGTTTTTCTTTTTTGCTTATGTAAACATGCATCCTCAAAGGTCTGGCACTGTAATCTCAGTTGGAGCGTAAAATTTAGACTTGAGTTTGAACCTTCTGACTCAGAAGCAGGGATACTGTTACCTGAGTAAAGGTGAAGCAGTTCATGCCTGAGGATTAACACTGCCCTATCATAACAAAACAAAATTCCCAAAATGTGAAACAATTCCAAATTGTTTCAACCGGAGCAAGAGAGAGGGGAGAGATTTGAGGCTAGAGTAAAAAGGGTAAGAGATCAACTTTTATTACTTACTTTTTTGCGGGGCTTTCTTTGTTTCTAACTTTAATGGAAAACCGGAAGTAGGCCGGGCACGGGGTGACCTGGGAGGTCAATTTGGTTTTTTTTCAGCGCGCGGGAGGTATAAGAGTAGGCCGCACTATCCAGCGGACAGCGTCGTTAGAGGGCAGTGGAGTGAGCAGGAAGCAGAGTGAGAGCTATAAGGGCTTTGGCTCACAGAGCTTCGGCAAAAACAGGCGGAGGCAAGGAGTGTTGTTGTCTTTTTTTCCAAAACTATAAAGGAAATGGCAGGTATGAGTGAGAGGCCAGTTTGCTGCATTCGGTGTGGGATGTGGGAGTTCCTGGAGACGACTTGCCTCCCGGAGGTCCATATCTGTGCCAGATGCATGGAACTGCAACTCCTGAGGGACCGTGTAAGGGAGCTGGAGCTGCGGCTAGATGACCTCAGTTTAGTCAGGGAAAATGAGAAAAGAAAATAGGCAGCACAGGTGGAGAAGGTGGTGAAGAAGGCATATGGTATGCTTGCCTTTATAGGACGGGGTATAGAGTATAAAAGCTGGAGTCTGATGTTGCAGCTGTATAGAACGCTGGTTAAGCCACATTTGGAGTACTGCATCCAGTTCTGGTCGCCACACTACCAGAAGGACGTGGAGGCTTTAGAGAGAGTGCAGAGAAGGTTTACCAGGATGTTGCCTGGTATGGAGGGTCTTAGCTATGAGGAGAGATTGGGTAAACTGGGCTTGTTCTCCCTGGAAAGACGGAGAATGAGGGAAGACCTAATAGAGGTGTACAAAATTATGAAGGGTATAGATAGGGTGAACAGTGGGAAGCTTTTTCCCAGGTCGGAGGTGACGATCACAAGGGGTCACGGGCTCAAGGTGAGAAGGGCGAGGTATAACTCTGATATCAGAGGGACGTTTTTTACACAGAGGGTGGTGGGGGCCTGGAATGCACTGCCAAGTAGGGTGGTGGAGGCAGACACGCTGGCATCGTTTAAGACTTACCTGGATAGTCACATGAGCAGTCTGGGAATGGAGGGATACAAACGAATGGTCTAGTTGGACCAATGAGCGGCGCAGGCTTGGAGGGCCGAAGGGCCTGTTTCCTGTGCTGTACTGTTCTTTGTTCTTTGTTCTTTGTGAAGTAAAAAAGGGTGTATTGTGAGCATATATTTCTGTTTGTAATTTTTATATTTTATAATGCACACTTACGGTTGTTGAGTGACGACTGATTTGATTCAATTGTAAGCCTTCCCAGAATCAAATTGTTATATTTGAAAACAGGCTGTTTAATCACAGAAGAATCATAGAATCCCTACAGTGCAGAAAGAGGCCATTCGGCCCATTCAGTGTGCACCAACTCTTACCCAGGCTCTATCCTCATAACCACACATATTGTATCCTGCTAATCCCCCAAACCTCTATATCTTGGGACCCTAAGGGTCAATTTAGCATAGCCAGGCCAGCTAGCCCCACATCATAGAAATAATAGAAACCCTACAGTGCGGAAGGAGGCCATTCGGCCCCTTCGAGTCTGCACCGACCACAATCCCACCCAGGCCCTACCCCCACATATTTACTTGCTAATCCCTCTAACCTACGCATCTCAGGACTCTAAGGGGCAATTTTTTTTTTAACCTGGCCAATCAACCTAACCCGCACATCTTTGGACTGTGGGAGGAAACCGGAGCACCCGGAGGAAACCCACGCAGACATGAGGAGAATGTGCAAACTCCACACAGACAGTGACCCGAGCCAGGAATCAAACCCGGGACCCTGGAGCTGTGAAGCAGCAGTGCTAACCACTGTGCACATCTTTGGACTGTGGCAGGCAACTGTGCACCCGGAGGAAACCCACACAGACATGGGGAAAACATACAAACTCCACACAGCCAGTCACCCGAAGCTGGAATTAAATCCGGGTCCCTGGCGCTGTGAGGCAGCGGTGTTAACCACTGTGCCACCCTTAAATGAGTTACCAGAGCCTGTGGAACTGTACCCCAATATTAGTGCCCACTTCTGTAAAGCAAAGTTAAAATGGAAAAACAAGTAAGCTTCTCCCCTCCACTGCTTCCCCACCCTCCCTCCCAGCCCCTGTCATCCAAAAATTACAAGCCCGTGAGATAGATTCTGATGCTTCATAGTGAAGAGGAGAGCTTTGCAGCCGAGAGAGCCACATCCCCTTTGATCATCACTTCTGCAGTATTTGCTCACCATATTAAATCAGCATCAGCCCTCCTCCCCAGAGCTTTGCAAAATAAATATGTCTGGGGAAAAAATAAGCAGGAAATTGAGAAAAGTTATCTGATACCACTGACTGCAAAATGAATTCAGTTTTTGCTTTTCGGCAAATGTTCCAGAATTTATCTTTCTGTTTGATTAAGGAGGAGTGCAAATTATGTGTGTAGATCCCACATTTTACCAATCTCTGAACTCTCAAATTTTAAACATTGGATGGTTCAGTTAGACTGATTGAGTGCAAGAGTTGTGAGAATCCAATACAAATCATCCAGATTTATAAATATTCAAATAGGAGACACCTTGGATGTATTCAAGTTTGTTTTGCTGACAATATTGTACTTTCCTCTCCAAAAGAGACACATTTCTTGCCGGGGAACAGTTCAATAGATACCTGTCACACTGCAATACCTCGCCCAAGTGACCATTCTTTGGTGCAAGTCTGACAAGTTATTGCACTATAGTGCATTACCTGAGCACCATTCTAAACCTGTGTATGTCCACAAGTACTTATTTTTATATAGAAATCCTACAGTGCAGAAGGAGGCCATTCGGCCCATCAAGTCTGCACTGACAACAATCCCACCTAGGCCCTATCCCCGTAATCCCACATAGTTACCCCATAATCCCTCTAGCCTACACATCCCAGGACACTGGCCAATGCACCTAATCTGCACATCTTTGGACTGTGGAAGGAAACCGGAGCACCCGGAGGAAACCCACGCAGACGCAGGAAGAACATGCAAACTCCACACAGACAGTGACGCAAGCCAGGAATCGAACCCAGGTCCCTGAAGCTGTGAGGCAGCAGTGCTAACCACTGTGCCACCGTGCCACCTCTTCAGGAAGGAATCACTTGGTAGCTAACAGAAATGAGAACCTTGCCAATGTTTCCCCTTCTTTACAGATGCTGGAACCCACTGTAGCATCTGAACCATTAATGGAGATCAGTTAACTCATCAAACAGGAATCAAACCTCAGGGTTTCCAGTTCAAGTCAACTTAGCTACATGCTACTTGAATCATCAGGGAAGCAGGGTTATCTCATTTGTTTCTATTGGTGCTAAGACACAGCTATACGGTTTCAGGAGCTGACATTTTGCTCATGTTTTCTCTGCTGCTTTTCCTTAAGGTAATTTCCATCCGCTCTTGTTGAAACCCATCTGACAATCTTCGCTTTTGTTATGCACATAGCTGATCAATTGTACTTCCTCTTGTCGAAAATTGCCTGAAACGTTATCTTCACAAAACTTCTAAGGGCTATAATTCACCTACTTGCTGCCAATTTAATGGTGGGGAATATTTCATTTGGGCTGCTGAAACTGTTAATGGGCCATGTAATGAGATGTTCTCAGCAGCAGCAATCTGTATGCTTCCAGACTTTAGAATAGGCAGCACTGTAAGCACAGTACTGTCCTCATAGCAGTGCCTTACATGTCGCGGGTTCATGACAAGGAAGCGCTTAGTGACAGGCTGAATTCAGCTCTCTGCGTTTGTTGGAGGGAATGCTGCTGGTGGAGGGAGTTGGGAAGGGGCGGTAATAGATAGGTGTTATCCAGGGAACGAAGCAGTTGAGGATGAAGAGTATGGTGCTTTGTTTGACTTGTTTAATTCAATTTCAGCTAATAACAAAATCATGGAAATTCGATGCAGAAATGCCAGCACTGGGTGATATCTATCTTAATCTCACACACCTGATTTTCTCTTTCATAATTTCTTTTGCAATGAGTGTAATTTCTGCATGGATTCTCACGGTTATCCATTGTAGCTTCAACAAAAGATTGGCAGATATTAGAGACAAAAAGTGGTTGGGGTTTTACGGCCACATTTGCCGCAGGGCAAATGATGGCACAGGTACAAAATCCCATGAGAGGCCAAAAACTGGCAGGCGAGATTCCGGGACTCGGTTATCCCCATTCCCCACCGCTGATGTAAAGAGGTTGCCCAGGAAGGTCGGGAACCTCATTTAAATACAATTAAATATCATTAGCATGTTTCCCTGCTGTATTCTCCCACCCCCCCCCCCCCCTCCCCACCACCCCCCCCCCCCCCCCCCCCCCCGGGCATATTGGGATTTCCTCCTTTGACATCACGTTGGCGAATGTTGCAACAGATTTTTAAAACGTGAACCAAGCAAAAACAACCCACCAAGGGCACATAGGTAAGTACAGCCCATGAAGGGAGAGGGACATGCCTGAGTCATATCCTGGCAGTGCCCTGGCACTGCCCCAAATTTAAATTGAAGCATATTTATGTACATTTAACTATCCGGCTTGCTGTGTGAATACTTCAATGTGATTGGCTGCTTATTTGCTTGCTGACATCACTGCAGCTGCATTCCATGCCTTAGACTTGACTTGGTGCACGATATAAACTGCTGTCAGGAAAATTGAAAACCGTATCGTGGGCATCACTAGATCTTTGTGCACAACTTTCTTTGAGGTCTGTGATGAGTAGTATTGCTTCACAACTGACTATAAATTCCAGTACATTGTTTACATTGGGCTGGTAATCAGAGGACATGGGTGGCATGGTGCACAGTAGTTAACACTGCTGCCTCACAGCGCCAGGAAACCAGGTTCATATCTGGCTTTGGGTGACTGTCTTTGTGGACTTTGCATGTTCTCCCCATGTCTGTGTGGGTTTCCTCTGGGTGCTCCAGTTTCTTCGCACAGTCTAAAGATGTGCAGGTTAAGTTGATTGGCTATGCTGAATTGCCCCTTATTGTCCCAGGTTAGGGGGATTAGTGATGTAAATATGGGGGGTTTCAGGGTTAGGGTCTGGTCTCTGTTGAAGAGTCGGTGCAGACTCGATGGGCCAAATGGCCTGCTTCTGCACTGCAGGAATTGTATGATTCTATGGCAGAGATTTGATATATTTGACGAAAGAACTGATTTTCTTTTAGGCAGTAAATTGTTATCATCTGGAATTCACCGCTTGAAAAGTTGGGTAAAAGGAGATTCAATTGTAACTATCAAAAGAGAACTGAAAAGGAAAAAAATGGAAGGTTATGGGGTGGCACGGTGGCACGGTGGTTGGCACTGCTGTCTCACAGCGCCAGGGATCTGGGTTCAATTCCCAGCTTGGGTCACCGTCTGTGCAGAGTCTGCACATTCTCCCCGTGTCTGCGTGGGTTTCCTCCAGGTGCTCCGGTTCCTTCCACGGTCCGAATGATGTGCTGGTTAGGTGCTGGTTGGCCATGCTAAATTCTCCCTCAGTGTACCCGAACAGGCTCCAGAGTGTGGTGACTAGGGGATTTTCACAGTAATTTCATTGCAGTGTTAATGTAAGCCTACTTGTGACACTAATAAATAAACTAAAAAAAAAAGCCTAGAATATGGGACTAATTAGTTAGTTCTTTCAAAGAGTTGTCAGAGGCAGGATGGACTGAATGAGCTCCTTCTGCACTATAAGATTCTAGTATCTGTAAGCTGGCAGCAATCACTCAATTGTTCTCAGATTCAGATGAACTACTTGAATGAGACGCTGGAGGAACCTCTGGCATCAAGCACCATCTTCTGAAGAAGAAAACTAATATTGTCATATGTTGTCCTGAGGAAACAGAATGCGGATTCACTTTGCTGCATGAACCCACAAAAATTAAATGGAATGAGTGATGCAACTGTTAAAGGAATGGGCATTAAATTATCCACATAAGTTCTGGACGATAACCGAACCCACTAACGAGAATCACATGGACCATTTTTTGGAAAACAATTTTCCAGACCAATTACAACTGATTGAACGCAGACTAATATGAATGTGTATGCAGAACAATGTGCCTAACAAATGGTGTAAAAGGGTGCTTTCTGTATCATTTCATGCATTGCCTGCATTTGAGCACAAGAAATGGATTATGGTGTGTAGATAATGGGAATTAGATGTGTAAGGAGGCTGAAACCATTTGGATAGGGAAGAAAGAGTTTTACCCGTGATGTTTTTCTAACTGGCCTCAATGGGGCATAAAGATTGCCTGCTACCAGTGCTGTAAAAATTGCTCATCTCTCCGCCCCTGCCTCTAGCCGTCTTCTGTTCAATCATTGATCTCGATTTAACTCCCATGACTGACTTCCCTCCCCAAAATTTAACAAAAGCAACTTTGATTAAAATAGGTTCATCAAGCCTAAGACATTGAACAGACTGATGTTTGCACAATGTTCAGTTCTATCCACAATTCTTCAAACAAATGAAGCACTCTACATTCACATGCATTGAGGCTTGAGCTGCTAACTTGTGCCACACAAGTGCCAGGCAAAGCGCAGCCACAATACAAGAGACCCTAACCATCCCCTCATGACATTCAATGGCATTACCATCTCTGAATGCCCCCACCATCAATACCCTGGAGGTCACCATTCACTAGTAACTTGAATGGACCAGCCACATAATACTGTGGATATGAGAGCATGTCCTGAGCTCGGAGTGACTCACTTCCTGACTTATTAAACCCTTCCCAGCATCAACAAGATGCAAGTCAGGAATGTGATAAAATACTCCCAAATTGCCTGGATGAGTGCAGCTCTTAACAACATTCACAGGCCAGAATTTTACCGTCCCGCCCACCACAGGAATCGGAGTGGGTGAAAGGCAGACTATGGAAAGGTCCATTGACCCTGGGCGGGATTTTATTGTTTCGGGATGCCCACAATGTTCAATACCATTTGGAACAAAATAGTCCAGTTGATTAAATTGAATTTGTTTTGTTTATTCGTTGTGGGACATGGGCGTCGCTGGCTGGCAAAACCTTATTGTCCATCCTTGGTTGCCCTTGGAGGGCAGTTGAGAGTCAACCACACTGCTGTTGCTCTGGAGTCACACGTACACCAGACCAGGTCAGGACGGCAGATTTCCTTCCCTAAAGGACATTAGTGAACCAGGTGGGTTTTTCCAACAATCAACAATGGTTTCATGGTCATCAGTAGATTCTTGATTCCAGATATTTTGTATTGAATTCAAATTCCACCATCTGCTGTGGCGGGACTTGAACCCGGGTCTCCAGAACATTAGCTGAGTTTCTGGATTAATACTCTAGTGATAATACCACTCGGCCATTGCCTCCCCTGACTCAGCCTCTGTTTTGGTACAAGCTTGTTGTTTCATTGTTGCATTATTTTGTCTGGGGTGAAGGCTTTGAAATTGTGGAGATATCTCAGCAGCTGTGAAGACTCCTAAAGTTTATCTGCTGGAAACGGGTTTCTCAGGTAGACTTGAAGACTGGAACAGGGTAGAGGGGAGAGGATCCTAGTTTCTCTTTCAAGCTACTGTGTTGTGGCACTCGTTGATTGCAGCAGTCCCAATTGCTTTCCACGCAGGACCTTGTTCTTTCATGATGATATTCAATCTCTCTGTGATGGCGCCTTCTCTGCAAAAAGCAGTTGGCCTTTTTTCTGCTGTATTATTTTAGCAGGGAGCTAAGATGGCCACTGTATCATGTGACCTGAACAAATGCTGAGTTATCTTCCAAATAAGGCATTAGGATAATTTAACAAGCAATCTGAAGTCATGTTCCACCTGCGGTTTTAAGCATTCACCTCGTCGATCACCACGAGACCATGTGGGCCATCACTACAGCAACTCCTGAAGGCTTCTTCAACAATATCTGTGGCTATTACCACCTAGAAGAACAAGAGGAGCAAGTGCTTGGGAACACCATCAACTACATTTCTCCTTCCAAGTCACATCACCCATCCTAACTTGGAAATGTATCACTGTCCTTTCATTGCCAGTGGGTCAAACTATCTTCCCATCAGCACTGTGATGGCAGTGGTGCAATTAGAATCATAGAATCATAGAAACCCTACAGTGAAGAAAGAGGCCTTTTGGCCCAATGAGTCTACCCCCATATCCCTACATATTTTACCCGCTAATTCCTCTAATCTACACATCTCAGGACATTAAGGGGCAATTTAGTATGGCCAATCAACCTAGCCTGCACATCTTTGGACTGTGGGAGGAAACCGGAGCACCCGGAGGAAACCCACGCAGACACAGGAGAATGTGCAAACTCCACACAGACAGCGACCCGAGCCGGGAATCGAACCCAGGTCCCTGGAGCTGTGAAGCAAATTAGGCTATTCAGCGTCACCTTCTCAAGAGCAATTAGGATTGATCAGTATACACTGACCTTGCAAGCGACGCTGACATCCCATGAATGAAGAGGTAAAAAGAAACCTAAAAGAACTTGCTTCCAAATATTCATGAATGAGCACTCTAAGGTTTGTAATTACATTTCTGCTTCCGGTATTTTAATGCAGATATTACACTGTTATTTTAAGGTGGGTTCGTGCCTCACTAAATTGTAAGCAGAGGAATGTCATATCATATATTAAGCATTCATCCACTATTACATCTGGCATTCCTTGAATGGAGCTTCATTGCAGGGGAAACTAAATGCAATCAGAACTAATGTATGGATGAAAGATACAATCAGCAAAGTGACCAATCTTTTTAAATGGTTCCACTTCAGAGATGACAGCAGAAAAATGTATTTTAATTTCTGAATATTGGCAGATGACCCCCCTCTCCCTCAAAGGAATTTAAACAGGATTACGCCAGGTTGTGTCATGGACAATTTTAGGATGTAACATTTAATTGCCTGTGATCAAATATGTTTGTATGCGGACCTGTGTAGTTCTTACCCTTGGAGTGACTGCGTCTATTTTTAAACAATTCAATAGCAATGTTCCGTACTTGAAAGGGAAATGGTTAATTTGTTTTTCCATATCCTTTGCCCTGGAGGTTAATAAATTAATGACACCTCGCTCACACTCCCTCTCACACAAAATTAGTTACAGATGAAGATAAAATCGTAATTATGAAAATGAGTTTCAACTCAGCCTCTGTTTTGGTACAGGCTTATTGTTTCGTTGTTGCATTATTGTGTCTGAGGTGAAGGCTTTGAAATCACAGATAGGTCGGCGCCTGTGATGGCTCCTAAAGTTGACCTGCCGGAAGCTGGTTTCTCAGGTGGGCTTGAAGAATGGAACAGAGTAGAGGAGAGAGGGTCCTAGTTTCTCTTTAAAGCTGCTGGGATTGTGTCATTTTAATTGCCTCGTTGATGAAAGCATTCCGAAGGCTTTTCATGCTGAACCTCTCTCACTTGTGATATTCAATTCAGGTGTCTTGTCTGCTAAAGGCAGTTGACCTTGTTTTTTCTGCTGTATTTTTTTAGCAGGGAGCTAAGATGGCCACTGTATCATGTGACCTGGACAAAAGATTTTAGTTCATTTATCAGTGTCACAAGTAGGCTTACATTAACACTGCAATGAAGTTACTATGAAAACGCCTTAGCCACAACACTCTGGCGCCTGTTCGTGTATACTGAGGGAGAATTTAGCATGGCCAATGCAGCTAACCAGCACGTCTTTCAGACTGTAGGAGGAAACCAGAGCACTTGGAGGAAACCCACACAGACACAGGGAGTACTCCGCACAGACAGTGACCCCAGCCAGGAATCGAACCCGGGTCCCTGGCGACGTGAGGCAGCAGTGCTAACACTGTGCCACCTTGCCGTTGAATCATCTTTGAAATAAGGCATTAATTAACAATCTGAAGTCATTTCCCACCTGTAGTTTTCAAATTGGTCAAGTATCTTGTTCCTACTAAATTTGAATCCATACGATGGATGTCGATAGAATTTTGTTTCCGGTCCAACAAACATCGGGACAATATCAGATTAAAGACTGCCTTTGTCTTTACAGTCTGATCCACTAATCTAGATGGCTGCTCTCAAAGCCTTCTTGATATTTAGTCTTTTAAAGTCTAGCTTTTAAAATTATAGCTTGTTAAATAGTCACAATATCATCATGCCAGTATGGACATAACAATAGAGGGAACGCAGCCATCTGAAATGCCCATTTCTGGTTTGTGAAAGGGTGACGTGGTCTCATAATGGTAACAGTGACCCTCCCCCACTCCCCCATCCCCAAACCTTCCACATCACCTCAGAATTGAATGATACAACTAAGTCAACAGAAGATGAAAAGGTAACGTTTTTGATTTAAGTTCCAGTTTTTAAGATAAATTGTGCATTGGACATGTAGCTTCAGCTGAATTCAGATAAATGCGTAAATTAAAATGCCAAAAAAAACCGCTCTGCATTTGGCTTGGGATCCAAACTTGCATTCAAGATCTCTGCGGATAAGTATAGTTGGCTTGCAAATCTCAGTACACTGCTTAATCCATCTATCATTCATTTGAAACAGAATCAGAACACTCTTGAAATAGTATATTTTGGAGGGAGTGTACAGCAAACTTTGGCAGAGAAACGCCAACTATTATTATACTGAGCACTTGAATAATTTGGAAACATTTAATACGCAATCATGGAGTTTACTTAATCTCTAATGAATAGATCTAGAATATTACATAGTAGGTAATGATCAGGAAACTGCTTTAGTGCATTGAATTTTATGTTTTTCTCCAAAGAGCCTACATACTTGCTCAAAAATTACACTTTTAACCCATTCCCAGACTCTTCAATTCTGTAAGGAGACTCTGCAGCTGTCAAGGAAGTCACCCTGACCCCAAACTGAAGGCCTCATTCCTACTGAACTACAGAGGTAACAACAGCAATCACAAAACCTGCCATTCTTCTGCTGTTGAGTGGCTGGGTGGAGGACCCCATATGTTGTGAGACTACAAGGAGAAGTCATGGTCCGAACACAGACTGCTTTGGAAGTTAGCTCTTTAGATGTTAGACTTTGGCTTGAATTTTGGCTCATGAGTTGAGAAAATTCCCAGCTCCGCAAATCCAAATCACATTTAGAACTGAATAATCTCATTAGCGATAGACAACATGGTTTTGTACGAGGGAGGTCATGCCTCACAAATTTGGTTGAGTTTTTTGAGGAGGTGACAAAAATGATTGACGAGGGAAGGGCCGTGGATGTCATCTACATGGATTTTAGTAATGCATTTGACAAGGTCCGTCATGGCAGGCTAGTGCAAAAGGTTAAATCTCACGGGGTCAAAGGTGAACTAGCTAGATGGGTACAGAACTGGCTTGGCCATAGAAGACAGAGGGTAGCAGTGGAGGGGTCTTTTTCTGATTGGAGGTCTGTGACTAGTGGTGTTAACACGGTAAGAGTTTTAACAACACCAGGTTAAAGTCCAACAGCAGCGCTCCGAAAGCTAATGACATTTGCTCCCAAATAAACCTGTTAGCAGCGCTCCGAAAGCTAATGGCATTTGCTACCAAATAAACCTGTTGGACTTTAAGCTGGTGTTGTTAAAACTCTTACTGTGTTTCCCCAGTCCAACACCGGCATCTCCACATCATGACTAGTAGTGTTACGCAGGGCTCAGTACTGGGACCTCTGCTGTTTATGATATATATAAATGATTTGGAAGGAGATGTAGCTGGTCTGATTAGTAAGTTTGCGGACGACACAAAGATTGCTGGAGTTGCAGATAGTGATGAACATTGTCAGAGAATACAGCAGGATATAGATAGGCTGGAAAATTGGGCGGAGAAATGGCAGATGGAATTTAATCCAGATAAATGCGAAGTGATGCATTTTGGTAGATCTAATGCAGGGGGGAGCTATACAATAAATGGCAGAACCATCAGGAGTATAGACGCACAGAGGGATCTGGGTGTGCAAGTCCACAGATCCTTAAAGGTGGCAGCACAGGTGGAAAAGGTGGTGAAAAAGGCATATGGCATGCTTGCCTTTATTGGATGGGGCATAGAGTATAAAAGTTGGCATATGATGTTGCAGTTATATAGAACGTTGTTAGGCCACATTTGGAATACTGCATCCAGTTCTGGTCGCCACACTACCAGAAGGACATGGAGGCTTTGGAGAGAGTGCAGAAAAGGTTTACCAGGATATTGCCTGGTATGGAGGGTATTAGCTATGAGGAGAGATTGGGTAAACTAGGGTTGTTCTCCCTGGAAAGACGGAGGTTGAGGGGAGACTTAATGGAAGTTTATAAAATTATGAAGGGCATAGATAGGGTGAACAGTTGGAAGCTTTTTCCCAGGTCAGAAATGACAAACACAAGGGGTCACAAGTTCAAGGTAAGGGGGGCAAGGTTCAATACAGATATGTGGGGGATGTATTTTACACAGAGAGTGGTGGGGGCCTGGAATGCACTACAAAGCAAGGTGGTTGAGGCAGACACACTAGGATCATTTAAGACTTATCTAGATAGCCACATGAACAGACTGGGAATAGAGGGATACAAACGGATGCTCTAGTTAGGAACACATGATCGGTGCAGGCTTGGAGGGCCGAAGGGCCTGTTCCTGTGCTGTATTGTTCTTTGTTCTTTGAAAGTGCCCCAGTCGGTCTAATTTTCATCCTGGAGGGGATGGTGGGGTGGTGTGGTTGTTAACAGGAATCAAGCCTGCTGCCCCCGGAAAGAATCAGAGGCAGCACAGGGGCTGCCAGCTGCTTCAGGACTTTATCTCAGCTGCAAAATAAACAAAGAATAAGACCTCCAGCCCTTACCCCTCACATCCTCTCACTCCCACCCATTGTGCCATCTCATAACCCTCCATGCAACCTACGTCTCTCCGCTCTCCCCCATGACTCCTTTTTGACTCTATGCCAACTTTGTGCCAACTAATGCCCAACACACATTATCCTTTTCCTTTACACCTTCCATATCAACTCACCTAGAGTCTATCATGTTGGCCTCAGGACCCATGCTGAGATTAAATAAGCTAAAGTTCTAAGTATTTATTGAAGACTTTAGTTTTAATAAAAAATACTTTCATTCATAAAAATCAATTCATGGCATTTATATTCATTCAACTACATAATCCCTTATGAAACAAATATTTCATTAAAGTGTTTAATTCTTTATAAAAAGCATTGGTATTCATCAGCCTACACCGAAGGCTTCATAACCACTTAAAGCTGTCAATCAAGTTGTAAACTGACAGGCACTGCACTGTGATAATGATAAGTTGTGAAGTCAGTCATGTAGCACAAACCATATGATGATAGCCTTCAAGTCTATATCAACACTCAGAATGGAATAGTGACAACTTGACGGTACCAGTCATCTCGACCATTCCACTGGGTTTATCCAGCTTTTAAGTATATTCATGTCTACTTTTAACAATCTCAAAACCACCTAAAGTCTCCCAAATGGCATGTTACCTCGCCTAAAGGTGGCCCTGGACTGATCCAAACTATTGCTCCAAAAGACTTTGGCACCTTTCTTCCTTCTCCTGAAGGATCTAAATCCCACAAGTCGTCTCCCAGACATCCCTGTTACATAACTTGAATGTTTGATGACAACTGGACTTTTATTTGTGCAACTGCCTCCAGGAACCAAGGATGTGCAAATTACAACTTGCTGCATTCACAATACTCCACACCCCCACCCCACCCTCACTCCTGATGGGTGGGTGCCAGTTTCAGGAGTGGAGATACCGGAACCAAGTCTCCAGCGCCATTTTGGATAAACCAGAAACACTCTACTTCTTTATAAAAATTCAGGCCTTACCATGGAAGTATTAAGGAAGTATCATAGAAACCCTAGAGTGCAGAAAGAGGCGATCTGGCCCATCGAGTCTGCACCGACCACAATTCCACCCAGGCCCTACCCCCATATCTCTACACATTTACCCGCTAATCCCTCTAACCTATGCATCTCAGGACACTAAGGGGCAATTTTAGCATGGCCAATCAACCTAACCCGCACATCTTTGGACTATGGGAGGAAACTGGAGCACCCAGAGGAAACCCACGCAGACACGAGGAGAATGTGCAAACTCCACACAGACAGCGACCCAAGCCGGGAATTGAACCCAGGTCCCTGAAGCTATGAAGCAACAATGCTAACCACTGTGCTACCGTGCCGCCCTCCATAACGCCTTAGGTTCCTCACCCTGAACAGCTTCTTCCCTGCTGCCGTCAGACTTTTGAATGGACCTACCATATATTAAACTGGTCTTTCTCTGCACCCTATCTGTAACTGCAACACAATATTCTGACCCTTTCCTTTCCTTCTCCCTTATTTATCATAGAATCATAGAATCTACAGCATGGAAACATGTCCCTCGGCCCAAACTGGTCCATGCCAATCAAAAAGCCCACCTAAGCTAACCCCATTTGCCTGCATTTGGCCCATGTCCCTCTAAACCTTTCCTATCCATGCATCTGTCCAAATGCTTTTTAAATGTTGTCAATGTCCCTGCCTCAACCACTTCCTCCAGCAGCTCATTCCACATATGTACCACCCACTGTGTAAAAAAGTTGCTCCTCAGGTTCCCATTAATTCTTTCCCCTCTTAACTTAAACCAATGCTCTCTAGTTCTCGATTCCCCAACCCAAGGAAAAAGACTGCGTGCATTCACCCTATCCATATCTCTCATGATCTTTTACACCTCTATAAGGTCACCCCTCAATCTCCTACGCTCCAAAGAAAAACGTCCTAGCCTGTCCAATCTCTCCCTGTAACTCAATCCCTTGAGTCCTGACAACATCCTTGTAAATCTCTTCTGCACTCTCTCCAGTTTAATAACATCTTTCCTATAGCTCTCTATATTTACTCTATGAACGATATGTTTTGTCTGTATAGTGCGCAAGAAACAATACTTTTCACTGTACCCCAATATATGTGGCAATAATAAATCAAATCAAAATCAAAGAATTACACCAAAACAGTGGCTGCTCTTTCCAAGATCAAGTATGTAATACTTGCTTCTCACAGTGGAGATATATTTCCAATGATTGGGAAAGCTTTGTAAGGCTGCGTTTAAAAAAAAGCAATGGCAAAGGTACAGACTGGTACTAGTACTCATGATTAATAAGGGGATCAGGGGTTATGGGGAAAAGGCAGGCGAATGGGGATGAGGAAAATATCAGCCATGATTGAATGGTGGAGCAGACTCGATGGGCCGAGTGGCCTATATCTTATGGAGGCCAAGCACTAATCTAGAAAAGAGCAAAGATTTGTCCATACTATTCTTTTTGAGACACTTGGGAGAAATTTATTCTGCAAAAGTGGAGCAGCTTTTGGTTCACACAGAGTTAAGGAGAAAACGAACATTGGCACATAAGGAACCTGACAACTTCAGCATTTAAACTGTGCAGGAAACCCTTTGGGACTGGTGGATCTGAGATTTAAATCTGCAAAGAGGTAATTTACTGCAGCTTTAACCTTGGATTTTGACTTTAATTGCCAGCAAACAGGTTTCCAAAGCATGCTGGAACTCACCAGGTTCAACAAGGCAAGAGCACAGTGGGGATTTACAGGGCTGAGTAATCAACAGGCAAGAAAGCCCTTAAATATAAAACTATGACAGCTGCTTTTCTGCTAAAGTGAAAGGCTTCTGCTCACAGGACTTGTTATGAGCGTTTGTGTTCACTACTGTGGAGGCAATTTCCAAGGCTTTGGGCATTTCTGCCATCTTGGGCTTTTTTGACTTTGATCTGCATTTATTTCCCAGCAGTCAACCTTCTCAGCAGCATGGGGACAGCTCACCTCTATCCTGGGCCTCTGATGAGGAATAAGAGGAGCAGAACTGGCAGTGGGAGTAATCTCAGCAGCAGCATAGCTGGTCTTCAGCTTTCAGGACATGCCTGAGCAATAAGGCCTCAGGACAGACCTTCAAAGCAGGCCATTGCCTCCTGGAACAAGCCCTCCTCAAGTAGACCAGGTGAGTCCGCAGTGCCACTCTCAGTCAGCGTCATCACAGTCATGAACGTCTTCACCTCCAGTTCAATTAAAGCCGTTAGAGGGTACATGTGAATCATCTGACGGTGATTCCTCACAATGTGTGACCTCCCCTGATGATTACCTCCTAGTATTATTTATGTCTGATGCTTGAAGAACATTTGGGGTATGAAAGACAGGAATTAGAATTGACAAGGTGGAGGGGCTCAAAATCAGCATTGTGCATATTTCAGTGGTTGCTGATATCAAGGCAATATGTGTGAGTGCTGTTCCACATCTAATTCTGTCAACAGGTTTCACTTTCGCAAAAATGTACTTTATTCTGTAAGAACATTACAAGCATTTCAAATTCCCATCAAACAAAGTGCAATCATATTGAGCTTTTCTACATTCATCCTGTTACACACTGAGATGCTTCATTACAGTCAAAGAAACATTACAACCTTTTCAAAATGGGCATTATAAATAGTGCAATGGTGTTTAAGTTGTCTACATAGATCAAATTGCACACTGAGGTACTTCCATACAATTGGGACTCATGTAATATTCACTGTATACATTCAATGTGAGTCATACAGCCCGAGAGGTTTCTATACAATTCCCCGCTCCTCAGTTCACTATGGCTGAAAGGTCTTACGGTAAGAAGTCTCACACCACCAAGTTAAAGTCCAACAGGTTTATTTGGTAGCAAATACCATAAGCTTTCGGAGCACTGCTCCTTCGTCAGATGGAGTGGAAATGTGCTCTCAAACAGTGCAAACAGACAAAATCAAGTTGCAGAATACTGATTAGAATGTGAATCCTACAGCCAGCCAGGTCTGGACTGGCTATTGACCTGACTGGTTGTAGGACCTGGCTGGCTGTAGGATTCGCATTCTAATCAGTATTCTGCAACTTGATTTTGTCTGTTTGCACTGTTTGAGAGCACATTTCCACTCCATCTGATGAAGGAGCAGTGCTCCGAAAGCTTATGGTATTTGCTACCAAATAAACCTGTTGGACTTTAACCTGGTGTTGTGAGACTTCTTGCCGTGTTCACCCCAGTCCAACGCCGGCATCTCCACATCATGAAAGGTCTTAGACAGCGACCTTCCCCCAATACTCAGAGAGAAATGGAAAGCAGTGAAGGTGGATATCTATCTGACCTTCCCCCATTGCGTCTCTGCGGCAGCTGCCCCAAGCTTTAATGCATCCCTCAGCTTATAGTCCTGGGCTTTGGACTGTGTCAGTCTGCAATATTCAGTCAGGAACAATTCTTTATACTGGAAACCCAACAGGTTTCAGGTGGATCAAAGAGCGTCTTTCACTGAGTTGACGATCCTTCAGCAACAGTTGATGTTTGTCTCGGTGTGCACCCCTGGGGACAGCCCATAGAGCACAGAGGCCTGTGTCACGGAGCTCTCGGGCTGAATTTCAACAAAAACCACCTCATTTCTCTCCAGACCTTCTTTACAAAGGCACATTCCACAAGGAGGTGGACAACGGTCTCTCCCCCACCACACTCACCTCGAGGGTAACGTGCAGATTGGATAAAATTCCGGCCATGTAGCAAGGATATGACGGGTGGGGCTTTTCTCACCAAAAGCCAAGCCAGGTCTTCGGCTGGAATCTTATCGCCGTTCACACTGGCAGGACTTCCCCATTCCGCTGCAGTGAACAGAGATTTAGCCGGCTGCCAAATTCTCTGACCTCGCTGCAGGTGGATCGTGGCATGAATGGCAGATAAGATCCCCACCCCTAGTGCTTATTTGAAAGTTCTGGTGATGTGGCATTCTGCCAAATGACTTTGACAGTTTGCTCAGGGAATCACCTGACAGAATTCGCCATCTCCTTTTCATGTAGGACATTACCTGCAGAATACTGCTTGATGGACTTGTGGTCAAAGGTGTTTCTCTGCATACATTTTTCCATTTGGTACAGGAGGTACAGCATAATCCAACTATTTGCACCATCCCACGACAGCATGGCCAGACCCATCCTTCGCAACACCAGGGCAGGTAGAACATAGTGACTTGTTTGCGCACAAGGATCTACGCACAGCAAATTCTATCAGCAGATGCCTGGGAGATTCCCAATGTCTCCACCTCCAGTGGCTTAGCATTCCGATACTCTACTGATCTTCATTGCATCCTCCTCCATGCTGCTCAGGGTGGCTCTGACTGGAGGGCCACCTTTGGTTCTCTCCCTCTCCCTGTTGTTCTTCATAAATACAATACAATCCCGACAGTGCAGAAGGAGGCCATTCAGCCCATTGAGTCTGCACCGACAACCATCGCACCTCGGCCCTATCCCTAAAACCCCACATATTTACCCTCTAACATACACATCCCAGGACACCATGGGGCAATTCAGCATGGCCAATCAACCTAAGCCACACATCTTTGGACTGTGGGAGGAAACCGGAGGACCCAGAAGAAACCCACGCAGACACGGGGAGAATGTACAAACTCCACACAGACAGTGACCCAAGCCAGGATTCGAACCCAGGTCGCTGGGAGCTGTGAGGCAGCTGTGTTAACCATTGTGCCACCGTGCCGCCCATAAAATCAAAGTGGAAAATGTGGGCATCGATCTCACTATCTCTCACATGAAAAGCGAGCGCTCTACCATTTGAGCTAATTCCCCTAGCCTGAGCTGTATTTCTCTGTAAGGAGAGAAAAAGAGCTATGTAGGAGAGGTTTCTTCAGGCTCACAGTGGATTTTCCTTGGCTTGAGCTTTGGGGATCGCCAATCAAAGCAAAAGGCTTGTGCTGCAAGTCAGTAACCCACTTTTCTCTGCTCTGGAGTTTCCACAAAATAACCCCGGAGGTTGGAATGTTGCTCCTGAAACAGGTGCATACATTTAGATTGTATTCAAATGAGATGAG
Organism: Mustelus asterias; assembly: GCF_964213995.1. Lineage (NCBI taxonomy): Eukaryota > Metazoa > Chordata > Chondrichthyes > Carcharhiniformes > Triakidae > Mustelus > Mustelus asterias. The sequence continues at coordinate 33,662,217 of NC_135807.1, read as the reverse complement.
AACGATTTAACATTATCCCCCGCTTAATATTTCTTCCCCCATACTGATCGGGCATGCATTAAGAAGATTACACAGAAGAAGTGGGCAATAGGCCTTGCTCATGAATAGCAATTGAAATTTATGCGGGTAGGGTCTGTAACTGCCTGAGAGCCGACAACAAGTTTGATTTCCACTCCCACTTCCAGCTGCACATTTCCACCAAATGGTGTGTGTGTATCTGGTGTACAGATTGTGCTGTTGTTCAGGCCGGTTCAGACAGGTCATGAGGAGTTCACAATGGGTGCACTCTGCCTGTGTCGCTCCCAGATAATGGGAAAAACAACATAAACCCTTCCACCTTACTTTGGAGCAAGTGCTCAGTGTCTTTTTCTACATTAATATGGAAAATGTCTAATACTTAAAGGGCATCCACTAAATGTCTAATATTGGGGGGCATGCACTTAAGGTGAGAGTGGGAAAGTTCAAAGGAGATGTGTTTTACACAGAGAGTGGTAGATTTCTGCGCTGCCAGGGGTGGTGGTACAGGCAGATAGGATAGGGGAACCACATTACAGGAAGGACGTGGAGGCTTTGTAGAGGATGCAGAAGAAGTTTACCAGGATGCTGCCTGGATTAGAGGGTATGAGCTATAAGGAGAGGCTGGACAAACGAGGATTGTTTTCTCTGGAGCAGCGGATGCTGAGGGGAGACCAGATAGAAGTCAATAAAATTATAAGAGACATAGATAGGCCTGACAGTCAGGATTGGTTTCCCAGAGTTGAAATGTCTAATACCAGGGAGCATGCACTTCAGGTGAGAGGGGGAACGTTCAAATGAGATGTGAGGGGCAGGTTTTTTGCACACAGAGTGGTAGGTGTCTGGAACATGTTGCCAGGGGTGATGCAGGAGGCAGATACGATAGGGGTGTTTAAAGGGCTTTTTGATAAGCAGATCAATAGGCAAGGAATAGAGGGATATGGGCCAAGGGCAGGCAGAAAGGATTAGTTTAATTTGGCTTCATGTTTGGCACAACATCGAGGGCCGACGGACCTGTTCCTGTACTGTTCTATTTTCTATGTTAAAGGTGCTATAGAAATGCATGTTGTTGTTGCTGTTGCCCACACAAAGCAATCTGTGTTCCAGAACATTATTTTAATAAGATGTAGCTAAGGGAGCAGGTTCGACCTTATTAAATGGTAAAGCAGTCTCAAGGGGCTTAATGGTAAACTCCTGCTCCTATTTCTTATAATCTTATGTTCTTGTTATCCCACATGGAAAACAGCTGGATTGCCCTGTATTAATCATTTTATTTCTTACAAATGTAACATTTATTTCCTATCTAAGCTACCATGTTATGGCAAAGTTTTAATCAGGCCAAGTTCCTTTCTGAAAGGCCTCCTAAATTAAATCAGCAATTGTATATTTTGTCTGCCTCATATACTTGTACAGAATTTACAATTCTCTTCAAAAGAACTGTCTCAATAGTTTTGCAGTAATAACTTGCATCAATAATTGCCACTCTATCCTTTTGAAGCTCAAATTGAATAGATTGCAGGTTTGAACTTGCATGAAAAGACCCTGGAGGATTATTAGAGTTACACAGGTAGTCAAAACCATAAATAATGGTGCAGCATTAAAATCGATGTGGCTGACAATGAGTTAGGCAAGCAATTCTTTGACTGGGAGGCAGGGGAGAAAAATAATGCAACAACAAGTTGGAGTCTGGCCTCTCAGGACCCATAGCTGTAGCAGGAGATATATTCAAAAATCCTCGCTGCTGAGTGTGGATCCATTGGCTATTGTGAAGGATGGGTTGTTTTACCTGAACTGTCTTGAGGTCTTGAACGCTAAGCTTCAAGCATTGGATTGGCTTGCTACAGAATGGAATGAAGGGACTTGCTGTACACATTCTCAGAATGCTTACCAGTGAATTAATTTGAAATACTTTTCACGTGTAATGATGCAGCCAATTCCCACACGGCAAAGCTTACCAAACAGCAAAGTTAACAACTGCACAGATAAGATAGCCAAATTCTTATCACCATTCACGCCGGCCGTATTTTCCCAATCTGCTGCAGTGAGCAGAGATTTGGCTGGCTGTCAAATTCTTCGACTTCACTGCAGCGGGAGTCCCCCACCCCCCCCCCCTCCCACGCCCTCCCACTTCCCCCCACCCCTCCCTCCCACTTCCTCCCACCCCTCCCCCCCAACACACTGGCTTTTTGTTTAAACAATTTTGAATTTGTGTCTTCTGGTTACCAACTCTTGTGCCAGTGGAAACATTTTCTCTGAAGTTGTTCAACCAAAATGCCTCTTAATTTCAAACACATTCATTAAATCCCTCCCTAACATTCCCTCAGGAGAACAATCTCAGCTCCTCTAGTCTCTACACGTCAATCTACCCCTCGACTATCAATCATGTCAATCTCCTTTGCACACTCTCCAAGATCTTGACATTCTTCATGAAGTGTGGTATTCAGAACTGGACATCAACCAGTGGATATTGAAACTTTATCATGCCTTCCTTACTTTTATTTTTTTCATGGTGTCACTGGCAAGGCCAGAATTTGTTGCCCATCTCTAACTACCCTTAAACTGAGTGGCTTTTTTCCGAGGGTAATTAATCACATCAACCATATTGCTGATGGTCTGTTGGTCACATGTCGGCAAGACCAGGTAAGAATCCTCTGAAGGGCATTATTGACTAGGTGAGTTTTTACAACAACCATTGGTGTACATTCCAGATGTTAAATTCCACTAGCTGCCATTGTGGGATTTGAACCCAGGTCCCCTGGGCCTTTGGATTACTGGTCCTGTGAGATTACCATTGCACCACCTCTATCTCCCTCTATAGTTTGTATTTATGAAACCAAGGACTTCATATACTTTTAAAATAGTTTCTTCTGTCACCTTCAAAGATTTCTGTGTCTGAGTCCCAAGGTCTTTCTGTTCCCGCAGACTTTAAATTTTTATAATTTAATTTTCATTACTGTCCTTGTTTGTCCCTTGAAACTACAGCACTTCACACTGCATTAAAGTTCATCGGCGTGTTTCACCAATCTGTTTAAAACCTCGACCTGAAGGCTGGTACTACCTTCCTCGCAGTTAACCACGTTTCCAAGCTTGATGATGTAAGATATTCAGTGGGACAATGGGGGAAAGTGGAGGAAAAGAAAAAATACAAGAGAAAATCCTATTAATGAAAGAAATCTGATATGAACACTGAAAATAATTGTAAAACACGCAGGTTTACCATGTGACGTTCGCAGTTGTGGCTGACTGGATCACAAAACCAGGCAGAAAGCAGTCCATTCAGTTAGGAGTGGTATCGGAAGCCCTTGTGCTAAGTCGGCAGGTGCCTCATTAATACATTCTGCAGGTTCAGGGCATGCAGTTCTCCATTGCGTGACTGTCAGCCATCCCGAGTGCCAGGACTCCAGCACAATCAGGGTATCTAGTGCAAAGATGATCTCTCTGCCAATCATCAGCCCACACCTTTTAAAAGGAACTGCTTCTGGGTCCTTTTGGGAATTACTTTTTCTTTTATCCAGTGACAATTTGTCTTCCACAAGTCTCTGTACTTCTATTTTTACCTTTTCAGCTGCCTTTACTGGCACCAAAGGATTGGCAAATGGCAACCCTTTGGGTAGATGTGCTTGGAAGAAGAGTACAACCAACTATGCTGTATGGTTATCAGCAATGAAATAATAAATGTGGAAACTAGGATATTTTTCTGTGTTCCCTAAAGGTAAACAAACAGTAGGAACAAAGAACAAAGAACAAAGAACAGTACAGCACAGGAAACAGGCCCTTCGGCCCTCCAAGCCTGTGCCGCTCCTTGGTCCAACTAGACCAATCGTTTGTATCCCTCCATTCCCAGGCTGCTCATGTGACTATCCAGGTAAGTCTTAAACGATGTCAGCGTGCCTGCCTCCACCACCCTACTTGGCAGCGCATTCCAGGCCCCCACCACCCTCTGTGTAAAAAACGTCCCTCTGATGTCTGAGTTATACTTCGCCCCTCTCAGCTTGAGCCCGTGACCCCTCGTGATCGTCACCTCCGACCTGGGAAAAAGCTTCCCACTGTTCACCCTATCTATACCCTTCATAATCTTGTATACCTCTATTAGATCTCCCCTCATTCTCCGTCTTTCCAAGGAGAACAACCCCAGTCTACCCAATCTCTCCTCATAGCTAAGACCCTCCATACCAGGCAACATCCTGGTAAACCTTCTCTGCACTCTCTCCAATGCCTCCACGTCCTTCTGGTAGGGCGGCGACCAGAACTGGACGCAGTACTCCAAATGTGGCCTAACCAGCGTTCTATACAGCTGCATCATCAGACTCCAGCTTTTATACTCTATACCCCGTCCTATAAAGGCAAGCATACCATATGCCTTCTTCACCACCTTCTCCACCTGTGTTGCCGCCTTCAAGGATTTGTGGACTTGCACACCTAGGTCCCTCTGTGTTTCTATACTCCTGATGACTCTGCCATTTATTGTATAACTCCTCCCTACATTATTTCTTCCAAAATGCATCACTTCGCATTTATCCGGATTAAACTCCATCTGCCACCTCTCCGCCCAATTTTCCAGCCTATCTATATCCTGCTGTATTGCCCGACAATGGGTATCCATAAGTCCTCACAATCAGAACCATTAGCAATTTTCCCTCTCTATATCTGCATATCAAATTTCTTTAGAAACATACATGAGATTCCAGACTATTTGAATGCATGTTCTATTATTGTTTATCGGAGCTTACATGGGTTAAACATCTTCTTCTGCCAATGTACATTTTGTTCATAAGGCATATGTGGGAGAGTATTTCAACATATTTTGTATTGTTGGACTTACTTGGATTATATTACAGCCAGAGGAGACAGAGTTCAGCATTGAATTTGAGGTGGAGATACACAATCCAAAAGAACTTGGAAGAATGCCCATCATTTTCCTGTAATGACAGTTGACTGGCCAATTGCTGACATCACCTACTGTCTTCGCATTGTAAGACTTGATATAGGAGATCTCCAGTGCAATGCTGCCAGTTGATGAATATGCATTGACTCACAGAAGAAGGCCTTTCATCAACACGATTGTATTTTACACTCAAAGTGCTAGGCTTCCATCAATGGCTCACTACATGAATCCACCACATGGGGTGGCAAAAAGCCATGCAGACCACAAAGGTCCCAGGCTCTGGTCCAAGTTCCTGATGAGTCAGCAGATCTCAAGCAGAACACTGAAGGCATCACAAAAATCAACTTTCTTCCCTGAAATTATAGAAGAGGGAAAGGAGAGTAATGTCCGTGCCCCTTCTGCTTCCATTATCAATATAAATGTTGAGTGAGGACTGTCAAGTTCAATTGCATGACTTCCTGTGGTTGAAAAACTTGGCAATACATCTTACAGCTTCACATACAAAAAGGACAACTTAACAGCAAGAAATTTAAAAAAAATAGATGTAGACATACCATATGATGCACGTTTATTCACACGGGAGGCTAGAATGTACCCGGGAAATAAAGGCTTTTATTACTGACAAGAATGGAGCACACTATATACAATACAATCCCAGACTAAAGGGTCTCCAGGCAGTGCAGTGACCTTTATACTTCCCCTAGTAGGCGGAGCCAACTGGAGTGTACCACAGAACAATATCAACAGGTAGAACAGCCCAACCCTAACACCAACAGTAATTACAGTAACATATCTACAAACCCCATAGTGCTGACCATCCATGGCTCAGCACTCATAGTGGGAACCAACTATGGTTCACCACACCATATTCACTGCCTCTTCTGACCGTAAGATTTCTGATATCACTCTCAACTCTGATCTCCAGGTCCTCCTATGATCCGCCCCCCCCAACCCCGATAGCTTTCAACCCCCCTTCCCCCCATCCCCACTAAAAATATTTCAGACCCCACCTGAACCCAACAGCCGTCCAATTGTACTATTGTACTCCGAGGCCCAGCATTTTTCTCTTCCAGACCCCACAATCTTCTTCCTTGACACCCAACAAGCATTATTCGGATGGAAGGTTATTAACCTGAAATGTTGGGCAGGATGTTCCAGCTGCGCGCTCCCCAAGACTGGAAATTCCCACCCGAGCTCAACAGATCTTTGAATGCCAAATTTTCATCCTTGCCACTACGATTCCTGGAGTGGGCGAGATGGGATCATTTTAGCCGTTAACTCTGTTTCTTTCTCCACAGATGCTGCCAGGCCTGCTGGGTATGAATAACATTTTCTGTTTTTACTTCAGCTTTCCAGCATCCAGAGAATTATGCTTTTGTACCATGGTTCTAGGGTTGCTTTTGAAGGAGGACCAATTTATAGTATGTTGCGAAGTTAACCTTAACGTATTCCAGTTTGTAATCGGTGAGCTCTGCCTGGAAGAATAAAAGTCCAAAGAGCACTGCAAAATTTGCTCAGAAACAAAATATTGCAGATGCAAGAAATGTGAAATAAAAACAGGAAATGCTGGATAGTTTGTTGTTTTTGTATGTACTCCTTTGAGACTGAACCAGGAGAAATTCTTTGAAAACAGACCATTCCCAATGGCTAGTTGGTCAACTACTTGGAACACACAACAGTGTAACTTTCCCAACTCTGATGACAGAAACAAAGCAAACCAGGATCAGATACAGTCACACACTAAAACCACTGCCACTACTTGGAAGTCAATGAGCAGAATAGCCTAAAGCATTCCTCAACGCTCAGTGACTATCACCACGTCTCATGTTTTTAATAGAATGTATGGCACATTCACTGTACAATTATCAAAATTTATTTCAACATATTACGGAATAACTAAAAAAAGTTTGAAAATTGATGGCAGAGAGCCTGGCTGATGTTGAAAGCAGATGGAATTATACTGGCAAGATCTGATGATTGGAATTCCTCAGTTAAAGTTATATCCTGTTGCTACACATGCAGGGGGTAAAATGTGATAAACCACAATTTAAATGATTCACAGTATAGAAATGACTTGCACCCATGCAACAGATGCCTACAGCATACAAACTTCACCCTCACGCAAACCAGCCTCCCATCCATTGACTGTCTATACTTCCCGCTGCCTCGGCAAAGCAGCCAGCATTATTAAGGACCCCATGCACCCCGGACATTCTCTCTTCCACATTCTTCCGTCGGGAAAAAGATACAAAAGTCTGAGGTCACGTACCAACCGACTCAAGAACAGCTTCTTCCCTGCTGCCATCAGACTTTTGAATGGACCTGCCTCGCATTAAGTTGATCTTTCTCTGCACCCTAACTATAACTGTAACACTATATTCTGTACCCTTTCCTTTCCTTCTCAACGAACGGTATGCTTTGTCGGCTGAGCGTGCAAGAAACAATCATTTTCACTGTATGCGAATACATGTGACAATAATAAATCAAATCACAGCAAATAATGCTCCCTGTTATTTTACAATGCCACAAGGGCATCCATTGTGAGCTTTTACGTCACTTGTCAACATTGTAACTACCTCCAGGATTGATCACAATCATGTGCAATAGCTCAGCGATGCCGAGGACCAGGGTGATTATACGACCAGGCCTTGATGTTAACCAAGGAGAAGGAGGATGTAGGTACAGAATTTGGGGAGAGGGATTGTGAAGTGTGAAGAAGTATTGGAGGTTTTGGTGGACTTAAAAGGGGACAAACCTCCAGGTCCAGATGAGTTGTATCCCAGGCTGCTGTGAGAGACAAGAGAGGAAATTACAGGGGCTCAATTCCTATCTGGCAACAGGGATGTCATGATGTGGAGATGCTGGCGTTGGACTGGGGTAAACCCAGTTAGAAGTCTCACAACACCAGGTTACAGTCCAACATGTTTATTTGGTAGCAAAAGCCACTAGCTTTCGGAGCACTGCCCCTTCGTCAGGTAAGTGGGAGTTCTGTTCACAAACAGGGCATATAAAGACACAAACTCAATTTACAAAATAATGGTTGGATTGCGAGTCTTTACAGGTAACGCAATGCAACGCAATGCCATCCGTGCTCTCAAGACATTGAAAGATGCCCTCATAAGAACAGGATATGGCGCTCGACTCATCGATCGACAGTTCCGACGCGCCACAGCGAAAAACCGCACCGACCTCCTCAGGAGACAAACACGGGAAACGGCGGACAGAGTACCCTTCGTCGTCCAGTACTTCCCCAGAGCGGAGAAGCTACAACATCTTCTCCGGAGCCTTCAACATATCATTGATGAAGACGAACATCTCGCCAAGGCCATCCCCATACCCCCACTTCTTGCCTTCAAACAACCGCACAACCTCAAACAGACCATTGTCCGCAGCAAACTACCCAACCTTCAGGAGAACAGTGACCACAACACCACACAACCCTGCTACAGCAACCTCTGCAAGACGTGCCAGATCATCGACACTAATGCCATGATCTCACATGGGAACACCATCCACCAGGTACACGGTACATACTCTTGCAACTCAGCCAACGTTGTCTACCTGATACGCTGCAGGAAAGAATGTCCCAAGGCATGGTACATTGGGGAGACCATGCAGACACAATGACAACGGATGAATGAACACCGCTCGACAATCACCAGGCAAGAGTGTTCTCTTCCTGTTGGGGAGCACTTCAGCAGTCACGGGCATTGGGCCTCTGATCGTTCTAAGCGTTCTCCAAGGCGGCCTTCACGACACACGACAACGCAGAGTCGCTGAGCAGAGACTGATAGCCAAGTTGCGCACACATGAGGACGGCCTCAACCGGGATCTTGGGTTCATGTCACACTATCTGTCACCCCCACGTCTTGCCTGGGCTTGCAAAATCTCACTAACTGTCCTGTCTGGAGACAATACACACCTCTTTAACCTGTGCTTAACACTCTCTTCACTCACATTGTCTGTACCTTTAAGACTTGATTACCTGTAAAGACTCACATTCCAGCCATTATTTTGTAAATTGAGTTTGTGTCTTTATATGCCCTGTTTGTGAACAGAACTCCCACTTACCTCATGAAGGGGCAGCGCTCCGAAAGCTAGTGGCTTTTGCTACCAAATAAACCTGTTGGACTTTAACCTGGTGTTGTGAGACTTCTAACGGGGAGGTGCCAGAGGATTGGAGGACAGCTAATGTGCTTCCAGTTTTCAAGAAGGATGGTAGGGATAAAACAGGGAATTACAGACCAGTGAGTCTCACATCAGTGGGAAGGAAACTATTGAGGAAGTTCTGAAGGAGAAAATTAATCTCCACTTGGTGAGATAGATTTGATCAGGGATACTCAGCATGGCTTTATCAGAGGAAGTCTATGCCTAATTTTTCAAGGTGGTTACCAGCTGTGTAGATGAGGGTAGTGCAGTTGATGTAGTTTATATGGATTTCAGCAAAGCCTTTGGCAACGTCCCACATGGGAGACTGATAAAGAAGGTAAAAGCACATGGAACCCAGGGTATCTTGGCAAGATGGATTCAAAACTAACTGAGTGGGAGGAAACAGAGGGTGGTGGTAGAAGACTATTTGTTTGACTATAGGTCGGTGTCCAGTGTCATACCACAGGGATCAGTGCTAGTTGCCTTACTGCTCATTATATATATAAATAATGTGGATGAGAATGTGGGAGCGAGGTGATAAGTAAGTTGGCGGATGACACGAAGATTGACAGGATACTTAATAGTGAGGAAGAAGGTCTTAGGTTGCAGGAAGATGTAGATGGGTTGGTCAGATGCGCAGATCTTTGGCAGATGGTGTTTAACCCTGAATAATGCAAGGTATTGAACTTTGGAAGGAGTAACAAGACAAGGGAATACTCAATGAATGGCAGAACATTAGGAAACTCTGAGGAACAGAGGGATCTTGGGGTGTTTGTCCACAGATCCCTGAAGGCAGCAGGACAGGTTAATTGTGTAGTTAAGTAGGCATACAGGACACTTGCCTTTATCAGTCATGGCATAGATTATAAGAACAAGCATGCTATGTTCGAGCTGTACAAACCTGTGGTTCGGCCAATTTTGGAGCACTGTGTGCAGTTCTAATCACTTCATCATAAGAAGGCTTTGATAGCACTCGAGGGTGCCTGGGATGGAACACTTGAGCTACGAAAAGAGGCTGGATAGTCTTGAGTTGTTTTCTTCAGAGCAGAGAAGGCTGTTTAAGCTATATACGATTATGAGGGATATGGACAGGGTGGATAGCAGCTGTTCCCCTTAGTTGAAGGGTCAATAATGAAGGGGGTATAAATTTAAGGTGAGGGGCAGGAGGTTTAGTGGGGATTTGTGGAAAAATATTTCCACCCAGAGACTGATGACAGTCTGGAATGCAATGCCTGAGAGGATAGTAGAGGCGAGGACCCTCACAACCTTTAAAAAGTGCATGGTGAACAGTTGAAATGTCATAACATTCAATATTATGGGACCAAGGACAAAGCAGCTACTTGAAACTTACAGGATACTGCAAGGCCTGGATAGAGTGGACGTGGAGAAGATGCTTCCACTAGTTGGAAAAACTAGAACCACAGGGCACAACCTCAGATGAGGATGAGGAGGATTTTCTTCAGGCAGAGAGTGGTGAATCTGTGGAACTCTTTGCTGCAGAAGGCTGTGGAGGCCATGTCATTGAGTGTCTTTAAGACAGAGACAGATAGGTTGTGATTAATAAGGGGATCAGGGGTTATGGGGAAAAGGCAGGAGAATGGGGACGAGAAAAATATCAGCCATGATTGAATGGCAGAGCAGACTCAATGGGCTGAGTGGCCTAATTCTGCTCATATGTCTTATGTTCTTATGGTCTTGTAGTTTAAGTCTATTTGTCAGCATATGAAATACGCACATGGAATCCAAATACAGATGTTGCCTGCCTTGCTAATTCTTTTTTTATTACAGATTTATTTGAGCTTGAACACATTTTATTAATTTTGTTGGCTTATTGAAAGGACTATTCTGTGACATGCTCATCCTTCTCTGCATCTCCCCCCCATGTCTGATTTTAATTTTATAACCAAGCTCTTTGATGAGTTTATCCATTACCAGAATGGATTTTTTTACAAATGCGGGTCTGGTATTGATTTGTCAAATTGGAGAGGATTGAAATGTGGTTGGGAAGCTGGTGAAGTAAATCACAGCACAATGGACCTTGCAGGAGAGGTCAAATGATGCTGCAGATAACATTGTGTTCTTGGCAAGTGGCACATTGCAAGTGTGAAAATTCCAATGGGGAGACTGTGCAGCCCACAGTAAAATGGCATTTGTGATCAGAGACACTCTCTACATCGCTTACTGTCTCGGTCTCTGAGGTCTTTATTTAACTCTTCTCCATCTGACAGAAACCAGGTGGGATGTGGTGTGAGGGGACAATAAATGAAACCAGGAACTTACCCATTCCTTTCCTGCCCCAATCTTATCAACAACAATTTTAAATTGCAGACTGATGGGGCTCTTCTTTAAGCATCCAGTGGTCAGATCTCTCATCTGTGCCCCTTCCTTCAAGGTGGTATGATGGGGAAATTCTCATGATTCCCTGGGAAATTCCTCTGTTGGATTTGTTGAAATTGGATCTGTTGAAGTTGACTGTATCCCCATGTACCTGATCCTCCTTCTCACATCGCACTTCCCCCTCAATCCATAATCACTTCTGATTTCCAAGTTGTTCCAATGTGTAAGGATAGAAAGGCAGCAGATGGCTGGGAACATCACAACTCTGAGTTTCACTCTGGATGCACCAACACAACATGCCTGCAGTCATTCAAGAAGGCAGCTCACCCACACCTTGTCAAGGGCAACTGATAATTGTTATAATTCAGGTCAGAAACTCCAAGGTGTTTTATGAAGTCCGCCTAGATCATACGTTTTACTCTTTGAATTTTGGCATGGGTAAGCACAAGATGTTTCACTCCAGGTATGATACAAATAAGAACATAAGAATATAAGAACTAGGAGCAGGAGTAGGCCATGTGGCCCCTCGAGCCTGCTCCGCCTTTCAATAAGATCATGGCTGATCTTTTCATGGTCTCAGCTCACTTACCCGCCCGCTCACCATAACCCTTAATTCCTTTACTGTTCAAAAATTTATCTATCCTTGCCTTAAAAATATTCATTGAGGTAGCCTCAACTGCTTCACTGGGCAGGGAATTCCACAGATTCACAACCGTTTGTGTGAAGAAGTTCCTCCTCAATTCAGTCCTAAATCTACTTCCCCTTATTTTGAGGCTATGCCCCCGAGTTCTAGTTTCACCCGCCAGTGGAAACAACTTCCCTGCTTCTATATTATCTATTCCCTTCATAATCTTATATGTTTCTATAAGATCTCCCCTCATTCTTCTGAATTCCAATGAGTATAGCCCCAGTCTACTCAGTCTCTGCTCATAAGCCAACCCTCTCATCTCCGGAATCAACCTAGTGTATCTCCTCTGCACCCCCTCCAGTACCAGTATACCCTTTCTCAAGTAAGGAGACCAAAACTGTACACAGTACTCCAGGTGTGGCCTCACCAGCACCTTATACAGCTGCAACGTAACCTCGCTGTTTTTAAACTCCATTCCTCTAGCAATAAAGGACAAAATTCCATTTGCCTTCTTATTACCTGCTGCACCTGCAAACCAACTCCTTGAGATTCCTGCATAAGGACACCCAGGTCCCTCTGCACAGCAGCATGCTGCAATTTTTTACCATTTGAATAATAGTCCATTTTGCTGTTATTCCTACCAAAATGGATGACCTCACATTTACTGACCCACTAGGGAGCTTTTATCAAACAAAGTTTATTTAAGAATACAGTTAACATATAATAAGACAATTAGCAATAGTTTCTACCAATTACAAATAAGGGAAAAAAAAAACCATGATATTGTATAAACCTTAAAAGATCAATGTACTGTTCCAGCCAATCAAACCTTCTTGCAAACATACACCCTGCCCAGGTTTAACACGGAAAGTAAGTATGCTCATGTGATGCTGGATCTTGCAGCTTTGCAATACCTGCTGTAACTCAGTCCTTTGGATGGAAAACTGAAACTCTGACTTTCCCATCCTGGAGCTCACAGCACACCTCGAGGTAGAGCCACTACTGGCCTCAAATATTTAGCCAGCAAACCACCGACAACAATATTTTCACTCCAGAGAGGCAAGCAGAATTTCCAATACCAGGGAGAGAGACAAAAACACTCCTTGCAGTCTGGATTCCAACAGCTTCTAACTAAAACTGAAAGTAACTCTGTATTTCCCTATGAAGAAAAAAAAACTGTCCAAAGCATCTGACCTGCCAAACAGTCGTAAATCAATAATTCAAAAAGATCATAAATTCCAGGATAGTGCATTAGGCCCAAATTGAATAAACAAAAAGCCTATTATATGACTGTAACAACAGTAAAAGGGCATTGGCTCAGACAGCTCGGCACGCAATTCAAAAAGCCAGGCTCTCTTAAAAGAACTGTAAAGAAACATGGTTGAAATATGTTTCTTAAAGGCACAGTATCATCACAGCGATAAGCAATAAATGTGGGCCCACACAGTGATGCCCACATCCCATGGATGAATAAGAAAACACTTCTTTCTTTCCCCTCTCCCTTTGGCACACCCTTAATCTTGTCTGTATTCCCTCTCAGATACCCAAGAGTTACAGGTTGACCATACAGTGATGATGCAGAGACTTGGCCATTTGATTTCACACTCGCAGCTAGCAGTTTAGAGTGGAAGACTGTCAGTGACTGCCACAATAGCACAGCCCACCCACTTTACACCCCATTCACCATCTTAAACATTCACTCCCTCCCACCCTTACTCACATTGACAGCAGTGAGTACCATCTAAAAGAAGCACTGCAGCAACTGATGATCGATTCTTCAACAGCATCCTCCAAACCCACGGCTTCTACCATCACACTGAAGGATAAGGGCAGCAGATCCTTCGGAACACCACCACCTATAAGTTCCCCGTCAAGACACACACCATCACGACTTGGGACTATAACATCTTTCCTTCATTGTTGCTGTGTGAATATCCTGGAACTCTCTTCAAAACCATATGGACCGCAGCAGTTGATGAAAGCAGTTCACCATCACCTTCTCAAGGGCAATTAGGGATGGGCAATAAATGCCGATCTAGACAGTGGTGCCCACATTCCGTGAAGTAATGGCCGGAATTCTCCCAAAAAATTCCTAAGTGCTGAATTCGCATACAAAGAGGAGTAAATTGCGCTGTTTTTTTAGCGAGGTTATCAAAATGAATCTCTCACACTCTGAGCACTGCAGAGTGCACTAGTGAGATTCACAATAAAAATCAGTGGGTGGTGCCTATAATCACTGGAGAGGCCGGCAGCAGTAGCCCCACATTGCCAGCCTCCCGACCGCTGGCCAGACCTCCAACCCTGCATCACTGCCCCTCCAATCTCCCCACCCCCTAAGCGCTGGCCAGGCCTGCGCTGACTCCCCCTCCCCTCCAGCCGCCTTGATCTTCCCTGTGGGCAATGCCAAGGTGCCCCTTGGGCATTGCCAATTTTTTCCTTGGGGGTCAGGCTGTCAATGCCAGGGGGCATCCCCCCTAACCCTCCAAACTCCTGGGGAGCCTACATGGCCCTTTTCACCGCAGTGGGGTCAGGCCACCAGCTCCCTGTTAGTGGGGAGCTGTTGTAAACCCTGTTGGAGTGAACCACTCCTGGCGGGGGGTGGCGGGGGGGAGAGGCTCGCAGGCCCGGAGACTTCAATCCCGGCTCCGCTGATAGGATTTAAATTGTGATTTAAATATGGAGATCAGTTTCCACGCCAGTTTCCAGTGCGGAGCTGATGATGTCAGAAATCCTGTGGTAAGAGGCTCATGGAGGCCATGGCGTCCAACGGGAAACCCACTAAATGGCTGATGTCTCCCGGTCCGCTGAACTGCTGGAGCAGCGGAGTGGGCTGGGAGAATCACTCCCAATATATATTTTTTAATGACTTCCTCCATACTGCAACCTTCCAAAGTTCCCTAGATTCTGGAAAAGTCCCAGAGGATTGGAAAAATGCAAATGCTATGCCTTTACTCAAGGTAGAAGGAAGACAGAAGGCAAGAAACTGTAGGCCAGTGAGCCTAACATCTGTCATTTGAAAAATGCTGGAATCCATTCTGAAGGAAGTCGTAGCAGGAGATTTAGAAAATCCTAATACAATCAAGCAGAGTCAACATGGTTTTATGAAAGAAAAATTGTGTTTGAAAAATTTATGAAAGTTCTTTTGGATATAATAAGCAGGGTGAATAAAGTGGAACCAGTTCCTAAAGACATTTGATAATGTGCCCTTACAAAAGTGTAATTGTACTGATTGATTCTCAAAGACTTCTTCAGGAACACATAGGGTATTTATTAATAAGGAAAAACTGTATAGAGGCCGGCAGCCCACTGGCTGCCCCAGTCCCTACATGTCTTCCAAACACCTTCTGCCTCCGAGAGGACTCCACCCCCAGGTGATTTCCCACCCCCAGTCCCAATTGGTCCCTCAAGCCAGGTGAACCTCTTCTGCTGTCTTGCCCTTAAAGGGACAATCACCACAGTAATATATTCGCATGGATAGAGGACTGGCTAACTAACAGGAAACAGATAAATGCAAAATACTGCAGATGCTGGAAATCTGAAATAGAAAATGCAGGATAACTCAACAGGTCTGGCAGCATCTGTGGAGAGAGAAACGCGGTTAACATTTCGAGTCCATATGACCCTCCAGTTGGCAAACACATCACACTGGTCCACCCGCCATGGGAATCAGAGCGGGCGAGAAGTGGAGCATGAGAAGGTCTGTAGACCTCGAGTGGGATTTTATTGTTCCGGGACGAGCGAGGCCGGAAAGTCCCACCCACTGCCTTCCTACGCCAATCGGAAAGCAAAATGACTCATTAGCCAATTGGACGATGTTTGACTATCAATCAGACAGCCCTTTCTTTCCATTTTCAATATTTTAATATCTGGTAAAGAGAAATATTCATAGAAAGTAACAAAATAAAACAATATTTTTTAATGTCCCGATGATCTTTCTCCAGTGTTGCACACAGCTGTGTCCTGGAGAGTGACCTTCAATTTCTGGAGACTCCAGGCCAATCCTGGGCCATGGAATTTGACTGGGCTCCTGATGTCAATATTAATACCAGGTCACCAGATGTAACTTCTGGCGAGCATCTTCATCTTTGAGATGTCCGGTTGAACACTGTGTAATTCCATTAGAAGTGACTCACTGCTTGGTACAGGCACGACTACTCTTACTCCCTAGCGTATGATGCCATCCTGGCAACGTAATTCAGCCTTGTGGATAATAAATGGTTTCATTTCTTCAGAAACTGGCTCACTGGCCCACCCTGTAAGTATCTAGTGTCTCACTTTGGACAGAAGTGGATCCAGTGCCTAATTTGCTTTGCCGAGACTGGTAACGTGACTAAAAGATCCAATACCATGACAATGTCCTGTGGTACTGGGGCAGCTGTAACATTTCACAGTAAAGGTAGGCAGCTAAGTGCGGCTACATTTCTATGTGTGTTACAGGTCGGTGCTTGAATGTACATTCATAAATGCACAGAATTTATGCCCAACATTGAATTCTTGCTGATGTGATCGAAGGAATAACCTTTAAAAAAACTCAAGAGTGGCTTGTGGTCAGAAATGATGGTAAAGTGACTACCATATAAGTACAGGTGCAATTTCTTGACAACAAAAGCTATTGATAATCCTTCTTTCTCAATTTGTGGGTAGCCATTTTCAGCCTCTGAGAGGGCTCATGAGACAAAGCCTATTGGCCTTCCAGATCCATCATCCATCTCATGGGTCAACACTGCACCAATACCATATGGAGAGTTCAACGCCAGTTCCCTAAACAGGTTGAAATGTACCAACAAGTTTGAAGAATGCAGCAATTGTTTTACTTTGTCGAAAGCAGAATATGCAACGTGGCCAATAATGGTGACAAGTGCCCATGATAGTTCAGCATTCCCAAAAATGACTTGAGCTCAGATTTGTTTTTGGCGGCTGGTGTCTCCTTTATGGGCTTGATCTTGTCTTCCATGGGGTGTAATCCATGTGCATCTACACAGTGCCCCAGGTAGGCCATCTCGGTCGCTTGAAAAGTACATTTCTCCTTCTTGAGGTGAAATCCGGCCTCTTGAAATCCCTTCAGTACCTCCTGTAAGTTTGCTAGATGCTTTACTTCAGTCAATCCAGTTATGAGAACATTATCAAGGTACACCACAACTTGTGGTAGCCCCTGCAGCAGACTCTCAGTTGTTCTCTGAAATATTGCACAGGCTGAAAGACACGCCGAAAGGCAGGCATGTGTTTTGCAACAACCTTTTGTCTGGGTTTATCATTACATAATCATGGGAAGCATCATCTAATTCAAGTAGTTGATGTGTGTGATTCAAATTCATCTTTGTATCCATCTCTGACAAAAAAAACACTCAGCCTCTTCATACCTGCAGGATTCAGGGGAGTGGTTACCTCCAAATCAGTAACATTCCACTTCAAACTTTGCTGATTGATTTCCTCTTCTAAATCTTCTTGTCTCATTTGTGGCTGAATTCATTTCCTATTTCTTTGGTTTTGGCGTCACTGCTGACTGCAGGTTCCTGCCCTAACTGATGAACGGCACCCTTTTGCATACTGTGTACCTCTTGTGCATCTTTTTTCAGTTCTTTCCATTCCCTGTGTTATCTCCGTTGCTCATTTAAAATTTATACTGACCTCTGAAAGTAATCTCCATTGAATCACCTCATTATTCACCCGGCAGACTAATCTATCCCACAACATATCATTCAAGGTGGCTCCGTATTCACAAAACTCCAATATCAGTTTCAATTTACTGACATAAGTCACAATTGTTTCACATGGAGTTCTTCCCCTTGAATTAAACTTGAATCTCTGGAGAATGACTGATGGTTTAGGCTGGCAATGTGATTTCGCCAATTCCACAAGCTCACTGAATGATTTGCTTCAGGCTGTGAGGCTGTGAATCTAATTATAAATTTGGATTCCACATGCACTCAGGAGACTTGTCTTGCACTTCACCTCTTCCCCTATCTCATTCACTTGGAAGTAATGTCTACGGTTCCTTATGTATTGTGTCCAGCCCTCCACAGAGGAGTCAAATGGATCTGTTCATACAAAGAGGGGCATCTTGGTAAGTATTCTTTTCTCAACTTCAATGTAAACTGGATGCTCACAGTCTGAGGATCTATTTTAATCTTCATCACCAAATGTGAAGATGCTCATTCACCAGTTTGGGGAAAACACAACTCGTTTATTTATAGGTTAAAACTATACAGAAGCTTGCAGCCTCATGGCTGCAATCAGCTCCCGAGAGGACTCTGAGTACAGAAGCCAGGACTTACCAGGGTGATCCGCCGATTGGTTCCTCAGGTCATGTGATCCTTGCTCTGCAGATTGATCCTTAAAGGGACAACCACTACAATTTTGGATCTAAATGACCCATCTACAGAACTGAAGCAAGGTAAAAATGCACAGAACTATATAGTTGGAAAGGGGCACAGGAGGTAGAGCAGAATAGAAGACCAGGGATAGGTCATGATATTCGCCATTTTTCAGTTTCATCTTATTCTCTATTTCATATCTCATCCAAGGAGCTCTGTCTTTGATTGCCTTTCTCCATTGTGGGAATGCACCTCGACTGTATCCACACCAACTCTTTTTTAAAGGCAGTCTATTGTTCATTTGCGAGTTTGCCTGCCAATCTTTATTTCCAATTTGCCGAGGGTTCTCACACCACTGATACTGACCCCCCTCGAATTTAACGTTTCTACAAACCATATTCTCAAAACTTCCCTCACTGCTACCTGAACCACTTGACCTATTTCATTTCCCAGAGCCAGATCCAGAAATACTTCCTTCCTTATTGGGTTGGAAACATACTGATGAAGAAAATCCTCCTGAACACACTTTGAAAATTCTTTCCTCTCTCTGCCCTTTACACTATTGCTACTCTAGTCTGTGACAGAATAATTGAAACCCCCTATATCACTCCTCTAATTTTATTGCTCTTCTCTGTGATCTCTACACAAATTTGTTCCCTATATCTTTCCCAATAGTTAGTTGCATTTTTTATACACTCAGTTGTGTAACAGTAAATCTATTGCTTCTTAGCTCTAACCAAGTAGATTCAATCCTTGACCCATCTTGAACACCCTCTTTCACCAACACTGCAACATGCTCTTTAATCATTACAACCACCTCTACTGCTTTCATTCATCCCCTAACTTCCCTGAAAGCCTCATATCCATGAACATTTAATAAGAAGTCCTGTCCTTCTTTGAGCCATTTCTCCATTCTCACCATGGCATCATGTTCTCAGGTGGTTTGACTCAAGAGATGAAGTGAGTGTGATTGCTTTTGGCATCAATGCAGCATTTGTCCCAATGTAGTATCAAGGAGCCCTAACAATCGGGGGTAAACTTTTCTACTGGTTGGAGTCATACTTGGCATGATGGACGATGGTTGTGATTGTTGGAAGCCAATCATCTCAGTTCCATCACTGCAGGAGTCCCTCAGGGTAGTGTCCTAGATCCAGCCGAGGTCCGCTGCTTCATCATGATTTCCTCCATCATAAGGCCAGAAGGGAGAGAGTGGCTGTGGAGGGGTCTTTCTCTGCATGGAGGTCAGTGACCAGTGGAGTGCCCCAGGGATCTGTTCTGGGACCCTTGCTGTTTGTCATTTTCATAAATGACCTGGATGAGGAAGTGGAGGGATGGGTTGGTAAGTTTGCTGACGACACCAAGGTAGGTGGTGTTGTGGATAGTTTGGAGGGATGTCAGAAGTTGCAGCGAGACATAGATAGAATGCAAGACTGGGCGGAGAAGTGGCAGATGGACTTCAACCCGGATAAGTGTGTGGTGATCCATTTTGGCAGATCCAATGGGATGAAGCAGCAGTATAATATGAAGGGTACCATTCTTAGCAGTGTAGAGGATCAGAAGGACCTTGGGGTCCGGGTCCATAGGACTCTTAAATCGGCCTCGCAGGTGGAGGATGCGGTCAAGAAGGCGTACGGCGTACTGGCCTTCATTAATCGAGGGATTGAGTTTAGGAGTCGGGAGATAATGCTGCAGCTTTATAGGACCCTGATTAGACCCCACTTGGAGTACTGCGCGCAGTTCTGGTCACCTCATTACAGGAAAGATGTTGAAGCCATTGAAAGGGTGCAGAGGAGATTTACAAGGATGTTGCCTGGATTAGGGGGCATGCCTTATGAGGATAGGTTGAGGGAGCTTGGTCTCTTCTCCCTGGAGAGACGAAGGATGAGAGGTGACCTGATAGAGGTTTACAAGATGTTGAGAGGTCTGGATAGGGTAGACTCTCAGAGGCTATTTCCGAGGGCTGAAATGGTTGCTACGAGAGGACACAGGTTTAAGGTGCTGGGGGGTAGGTACAGAGGAGATGTCAGGGGTAAGTTTTTCACTCAGAGGGTGGTGGGTGAGTGGAATCGGCTGACGTCGGTGGTGGTGGAGGCAAACTCGTTGGGGTCTTTTAAGAGACTTCTGGATGAGTACATGGGATTTAATGGGATTGAGGGCTATAGATAGGCCTAGAGGTGGGGATGTGATCGGCGCAACTTGTGGGCCGAAGGGCCTGTTTGTGCTGTGGCTTTCTATGTTCTATGTTCTATGTTCTAAGGGGGAATTTTCATTGATGATTGCACCATATCTAGTACCTTTCAGAACTCCTCAGATGCTGAAGCTGTCCATGTCCATATGTGGCAACATTTGAACAAAATTCAGCTTTGCGTTGATAGGGGCAAGTAATATATACACATCACATAAGTTCTATAGGCAGTGACCATCTCCAACAAGAGATAATCTAACCACCTCACCTTAACATTGCATTGCCATCAATGAACCCCTACAATGGACAACCAAGGAATTAACCATTGACCAAAAACTAAACTGGACATATGTAAACACTGTAGCCACATATATGTAGTCATATAAAAATACCATGGTTACAAGAGCATATCAGAGGCTAGGAATTCTACAGCGAGTAACTCACCTCCTAACTCCCAAGCCTATCTACCATCTACAAAGCACAAATCAGGAGTATGATGGAACACTTTCCACTACCCTAGATGAGTATGGCTCCAACAGCACTCAAGAATCCTGACACCATCCAGAACAAGGTGGATCGGCACTGCATCTACCAGCATCAATCCCAACTACCACCATTGTTGCCAGCAACATGTAAGCATGGATCATTGCGGTAACTTGCCAGGGGACCTTTGAGAGCAGCTTCCAACCCTACGACCTGTACCACTTAGATGACCAAGGGGAGCAGATGCGTGGGAACACCACCACCTTTAATTTGGATAAAAAGCAAATTACTGCGGATGCTGGAATCTGAAACCAAAAGAAAAAAATGCTGGAAAATCTCAGCAGGTCTGGCAACATCTGTAAGGAGAGAAAAGAGCTGGCGTTTCGAGTCCAGATGATCCCTTGTCAAAGCTAAAAGGCATAGAAAGTAGGAAATATATTGTGTACAAATATCTCCTACTTTCTATGCCTTTTAGCTTTGACAAAGGGTCATCTGGACTCAAAACGTCAGCTCTTTTCTCTCCTCATAGATGCTGCCAGACCTGCTGAGATTTTCCAGCATTTCCTCTCTTGGTACCCCCTTCAATTTCCTGTCCAAGTCACAGACCATCCTGACTTGGAACTATATTGCTGTTCCTTCAAAACCCTACAATTTCCGAATAGCACCGGGGGTGTACCTACACCATATGGACTGCAGCAGTTCAAGAAGGCAGCTCACCACCACCTTCTCAAGGACAGTCAGAACATAAGAAATAGGAGCAGTAGTAGGCCATTCAACTCTTCGAGCCCACTCCACCTTTCAGTGAGATCATGGCTCATCTACCTCAACACCATTTTCCTGCACTAACTTCATATCTTTTGCTGTTTTCGATATGGAGAAATCTATTGATCTCAGTTTTAAACATACCAACAACTGAGCCTCCACAGGTCTCTGAGGCAGAGAATTCCAAAGATTCCCCACCTTCTGTCCCTTGGTTCTAATACGAACATTCAGGATTAGGGATCAGAATTTAGAATGAGCAACAAATGCTGACCTTGCCTGTGGCATCTGCAACCCACGAAAAGTAAGAAAAGTTGAATCTGCTGCTCATTAACCTCATTCACCATGCTCTGTGTGTTTACATAATGCACTGCACATGCAGTGCCCCTGACGGGCAGCACGGTGGCACAGTGGTTAGCACTGCTGCCTCACAGCGCCAGGGATCCGGATTCAATTCCGGCCTCGGGTCACTGTCTGTGTTGAGTTTGCACATTCTCCCTGTGTCTGTGTGGGTTTCCTCCGGATGCTCCGGTTTCCTCCCACGGTCCAAAGGTGTGAGGGTTAGGTTGATTGGTCAAGCTAAATTGACCCTAGTATCAGGGGAACTAGCAGGGTAAATGAGGGTTACAGGAATAGGGCCAGGGTGGATTTGTGATCGATACAGACTTGATGGGCCGAATGGCCTCCTTCTGTACTGTAGAGATTCCATGATTCTATTTTATCACACAGCATATTTCAGACATAATTTAGCAAAGTGTGTTTTGCCAGACCTGATAAGCATGTCAAATCTTCTCTGTAAAAATACAGAGATGATTCCTGTCATCTGTGCCTGAACAAAAGATTATTTAGGTGCTGCCAGACCATTAATAATATACAGTACTTGAATTGAAACAAACAAAGCATTTGGAACGTAAGTACGAGTCTCAAAGCAAATATTCTTTGTTGCCTCAGAAACACGACTCACGCGACTACCCGAAGTTCATTACTATTCTTAAAGAGAAAGTTGAGAGTTACTTTTGATTTGTTATTACTTCCAGAAACGTCAGAGATAGTAGAACGTCCACAACAATCTCAAGTTGCTAGACGGTAAGTGAGGGCAAAACAACACTGATTTCAACAAGCGATCGAATGTTAGCATGTAATTATGTCACAAGTGAGAAACCAGCCATAGTTTTGCAAAAACAGGTCCAATTTCTTACATGGTTCAAGCTGAAGATGAACTCGTTTGGCTAACCAATTGTTGTAATCTAGAAATTATGAGGGCGATTCTCCCAAAAGTATTAAATTGGTGGGAAAACTGTTTGAGATCATGGCTGTTTTTTCAGTGCAACTTCAGACCTGAATTTCCCCAATCTGTGCAATGCAGAATCACAGTCATAGAGTCATAAAGGTTTATAGCATGGAAACAGGCCCTTCGGCCCAACTTGTCCATGCCGCCCTTTTTTTTTAAACCCCTAAGCTAATCCCTTTGCCCGCATTTGGCCCATATCCTTCTATACCTATCTTATCCATGTAACTGTCTAAATACTATTCAAAAGACAAAATTGTACCCGCCTCATCTACTATCTCTGGCAGCTTGTTCCAGCCACTCACCACCCTCAGTGAAAAAATTGCCCCGCTGGACATTTTGCATCTCTCCCCCCTCACCTTAAACCCATGCCCTCTGGTTTTAGACTCCCCTACCTTGGGGAAAAGATATTGATTATCTAGCTGATCTGTGCCCCTCATTATTTTATAGACCTCTATAAGATGGCCCCTCAGCCTTCTATGCCTCTGAGAAAAAACTCCCAATCTATCCCAGAATTCTGCAACCATTTCCGGTTTAAGTAATACTCTACTGTTTCAATTCCTTCTGCCAAATTGAAGAACTTCACATTTTCCCACATTATACCCCAACTGCAAGATATTTGCTGATTCACTTAACCTATTGATATCCACTTGCAAACCCCTTATGTCTCCTTCATAATATATTTTCCTACCAACCTTTGTGCCATCTGCAAACTTAGCTACCACGCCTTTTCTCCCCCTCATCCAAGTTATTGATGTCAATTATAAAAAGTTGAGGCCCCACCACAGACTCCAAAGGGACTCATTTGTCACATACTGACAATAAAAGACCCATTTATGCATTCTCTCTACTTTCTGAAAGCCCATCTTCTATCCAGGCTACTATGTTACCCCCTACACCACAAGCTTTTGTTTACATGGTAACCTTTGATGTGGCATCTTATCATATGTTTTCTGGACTTCCAAGTACAGTAAATCTACAGGTCTAGAGGTCACAATCTAGAGGTCACAATCGTAAATATCATTAAAAACCCAGGGGTGGGGCCTATTCGCGTCAGAGTCTGACAGCTTCAGAACTCTGCGCCCGCGCAGTGGTCCCGATCTGTCAGTCTCCCCTTTTGCTGGCAGCTGGATCGCTGGCCAACCCGGGACCCCCGCAGTGCTGCCCCTCCAGCCGCCCCCCCCCCCCCCCCCCCATGGCCCGATCGCGGCCTCCACGACAATTCCCGGGCCATCCCTGACCCCCTCCCTATCCCGGAGTGCCCCGATGCCGAGCCCCCCACACCCAGCAGTGGTGAGCCCCCACCACCTTCACCCTGGCAGAAAACCCCCCCCCCCCACCCCGCTGACACCCCCCACCCCCCCAGGGTCAGAGCTCCCCCGGGAGGCAGGCCCCTCCACAGCGGACCAACCCCCCACCCCCCCAGCCCGTCCCGATCACTGGCCTCCCTGCTGTCCAGGCTGATCCCCATGTAGAGTGGCAGCGGGACCCCTCTCGTCCACTGATCGCCCCTAGGCCCCACCCACAACAGGCCCTACCCCCCTTGGCACTGCTCAGTGCCCGATAGGCAGTGCCAAGGTGCTCCCTGGGCATGGGCACTTTGCCCCTTGGGCAGTGCCAGGGGGCACAGGCTGGCAGTGCTAGGGTGCCCATGCCCAGGGGGCACCACCCACCATTGCCGGACCACCAGGGGTTCCGACTGCCCCCTTCACTCCGGTGGGATCTCCTGCTAGATCCCCAAACGTGGGGACCTACTCTAAACCCTGTCAGAATGAAGTACAAGTTCGGCGCCAGGCCCGATAATCATAAGTATAATAGATTTAAAATATATGTAAAACATATTCAAATGACTTACCTCACTTCCTGCCGGACCTCTGCGCATTCCCGGCGGCGCTATTTTCTTCCGGTTGGGAGATGTGCGCAGGTCGTAAAAGCTCACGGGGAACCCGCGAAATGGCTGACAACATGCATCCCCCGATCTGACCCGTTAGAAAAGTTGTGGGTTGCAATGGGAGAATCGGGCCCCTGTCTCAGAATCATCTCAAGAAGTACCAACACCTTTAGTCCCTAGTGTTGTGAATACGACTACAGAAGAATTAGTTGAACCTGAGTTGCCTGATGATTATGTCTTTGCTACTACACCACTGGAGAATGGTGAAGAATTAGTTCCCAGATTGGAAGTGTCGGCTGAAATTCCAAATCATAGTTCTGAGGTCAAGGACAGTCAAATTCCAGAATGTCATAAAAAACCAAAGGCGAACAGATGTCCTCCTGATAGATTCTCTTATTGACTGTGTATAGTGATTAATAGTGCACCACACCTGTGTGGAGAGCATTATTGATCCTATGTATAACATCATAGTAATTTGTTGTCTTGGCCGCAGAAGGGGGGAGGGATGTTATATATTTAAGTGGTTGTATGATTGCTGAAGAGCCGGTCACATGATTTGATGCTGATGTCATTGGGGCTCCTGTTTAGCTTAATTTTCTGCTCTGTACAGGCAACGGCTCCTTCAGTAAACCTGTGTTATTATTTGAAATCTATGTGCGTAAAACACATCCTCTACATTTTGTTTATAACCCACAACTCCCAACATAGTTCAGACATTACATTGTCATGCTGCACATATATAAATAGAGAAAGATTTTCTATGGTCTGTATTTCTCATGCAATCCTGACCACATTCAAAATGAACATGTTAATGATTTCACAAGTAGTTACAAAGGAATTCACACATTTCTTTGGGGATTTGCTTACAATGCAGAGCTGGCAGAAAAATCGGGCTCGATTCTCCCGTTGCGACCCGCAACTTTTCTGGTGGGTCGAGCCGGGTCGGGTACCCTTTGCTGAATGTTTTTAAGGCAAAGATAGATAGATTTTTGAACAGAAAAGGAATTAAGGGGTGAGTGGGCAGGTGAGTGGAGCGGAGTCCACGAAAAGATCAGCCATGACCTTATTGAATGGCGGAGCAGGTTCGAGGGTCCAGATTGCCTGCTCCTGCTCCTAGTTCTTATGCTCTTATCATAGAATCATGCAATGCAGAAGGAGGCCATTTGGCCCATCTACTCTGCACTGACCACAATCCCACACATGCCCTATTCCCATAACCCTATGCATTTACCCTAGCTAGTCCCCCTGACACTAATGGGCAATTTAGAATGGCCAATCCGCCTAACCCACACAGCTTTGGACTGTGGGTGGAAACCGGAGCACCTGGAGGAAACCCACGCAGACACTATGTTCTTATGTAGAGTGGTAGAGAGCTAAAGAGGCTTAGTGACAGAATCTTGGCATCTGAAGGTGCAGCCACCAAATGTGGAGTGAGTAAATTCAGATATGCTCAAGAGGTCAGCTGAGTGCATGTATCGTGGAGGGTTGAGAGGCTGGAGGAATTTACTGAAGACCGTTAGAAAATAAGGATGAGAATTTTAAAATTGACGCTTGCCTGAGAGTCGATGGAGGCCAGTAACCACAGAGGTGATAAGTGAACAGGACATGGTGCATGTATAAGAGTATGGGCAACAGAGTTTCGATGGCATTGTTTACAAAGTTTGCAAAGGATAGAATGCGGAATGTCAGAGGGAGGAATGTGTTGGAATATTCAAGTTTAGAGGGAACAATGTAATTAATGCAGGTTTCATCAACAGAGGAGCTAACAAAGGGTGATATTATCAGAGGTGGTAATAGACAGTGGGGGGAATCTTACTAAAAAATGGCAGTGTATTGGCTCCATTGAGAAAGTCTTCCCTCCAGATTTTACCACACTTTGCCACAAAAAAGCAGAGTCTTTCACACTGTCAAGTGGTGGTGGTGGGGGAGGGGGGGGGGGGGTGCTTTCAGGGTGGGAGGCTGGGGTTGGGGGAAAAGGATCAGGTGACCACCATACTTTAACGGGTGGGTGCCTAACTTCAGAAGGTGGATCTTGCTCCCTCCACTCAACTTTATGCCCCCCCAGTGGGTCCCCACGGCAGGTTCACATCTGGCTGAACCTGTTGTAAACCACGCCAACGTTATGTCATGTTGGCACGGTGTGAATATATGGTGGGGGGTGGTCAGTATATGGTGAGGTGGCGTGTTAATCATATTCCAATCATTTAAATATTTTTAAATAAATTTCGGACCCATTGTGAGTGTGAACCTAATTACATCATCGTCAAGGGGCGATGAAAATCAGGAGTCGCGATCTCACTGGTGAGATCCGTGACTTCCAAATTTCACCACATCTTGAGCCTCCACCAGCAATCCCATGGATGGTGAACGTGGGCTCAAGATCCCGTCCATGTCTTCAGTTAACTCAGTCCTAGGCTCTGGAATTCCCAAAGGAAACCTTCCCGCACTTCTCTAAAACACTTCTTAAAACCTACATCTTCGAATAAGTTGTTGATCATCTGCTCTAATAGCTCATTATGTTGCTTGGTGACGTTTTGTTTTATAATACCTCTGTGAAGGTGCCTAGGGATGTTTATTGCAGCCTTCAGCTTATCCAAAACTCTGCTGCCTGCATCCTAACCTGCTCCAAGTTCCATTCACATACTGCATTTAGTGACCAAGATCAGCTCGCAGTTGAGCAATGCCTTGATTTCAAGCTTCTCATATTTGTTTTCAGATCCCTGCATTGTCTTGTCCATCGCTAACTCCACCCACCATCTTCAACATTCAATCCCTCTGCCACCATCACACAATGGGAGCAGTATGTGCCATCACCAAGAAGCACTGCAACAATTCACCACAGCTCTTTCATAGCATCTTCTAAACCTGCAAACTTCATCACCTAGAAGGACAAGAGCAACAGAAGCATGGGAATACCACCACCTGCAAGCTCCCTTCCAAGCCACACACTGTCCTGACTTGGAACTATATTACTGTTCCTTCACTGTCACTGGGTCAAAATCCTGGAACCTATCTTCCTAACAGCATTATGTATGTACCACATTGACTGAAGCGGTTCAAGAGGACAGCTCTTCCCAAGTGCAATTAGTGGTGGGCAGTACATGTTGGCCTAGCCAGCAATGCCCATATCCTGTGAAATATTTTTTAAAGATCTCTTCCAGAGCTACAACTCTTCAAGATATCTACATTTCACGAAAGCTGGCCTCTTGCACATCCTTAATCCTAATCGTCCCAACATGGGCCATCATGCCTTCAGCTGCCAAGGCTTATAGCTCTGGGGAATTCGCTCCCTGCACCTCTCTGCTATCCTGCCTCACTTTTCTCTTTGGAGACATTATGACCAACAATGTGGGGGGCACAGTGGCACTGCTACCTCACAGCACCAGGGACCTGAGTTCAATTTCCAGCTTGGGTCACTGTCTGTGCGGAGTCTGCACGTTCTCTCCATGTCTGCGTGGGTTTCCTCTGGGTGCTCCGGTTTCCTCCCACAGTCCAAAAGACATGTAGTTAGGTGCATTGGCTATGCTAAATTCTCCCTCAGTGTACCCGAATAGTCGCCGAAATGTGACGACTGGGGGATTTTCACAGTAACTTAATTGCAGTGTTAACGTAAGCCAACTTGTGACACTAATAAATAAACTTGTTTTTAACTTTGACCAAGGTTTTGGCCATGCGATCTTTCAACATATCTTTGTGTAGCTCAGTGTTCTCAGGATTTTGCTCCTGCGAAGCGCTGTGAAATATTTCACTCGGTTAAAGGCGCTATATAAGTGAAAGCTGCTGTTGTTGAAATGAGAGAAAGGATGAGCTCGCTGCAAGAATTGACACCGAGCAGAGATGCAGGAAATGTAACATTTCATTCACAATAGTGAGAAAATCAATCAAACCCTGCTTCTATGTGGATGTTTGAGAGAGTGTGTCTGATTTGTTCCATTTTAGATTGCATGCTTCTATACAACCATCAAGTATCAGACATTGAAAGAAAGTGCCTGTCATAAAATAATGACTCTCAATTCAAGGTTAAAACCTTTTAAATGCAGATGATAGAAGCTCAAAGTAACACTGCATTGCCTGCATTCAATTTCACTGAATAACAAATGTTTCTTTCCACTTTAATAGACAGAAAACAGAAGTTAATTGAAAATCTATTATAGAGAGAATAACAATTAACTGAACTCAAAGAGTTTGAATGTCAGGCAAACGCTTCTACTGTTGATAACCTTGAACACACTTACATAATATCTTACAGATGTATACAGTGCTGCATCTTCTCCCCAGTCCTGAGCTTTGCTACTCAAATCCGTTATTGAATTTCTACCTTCCGTGACGACGCCATTCCATTATGCTGCCATTTTGTTAAGCTGGATTTTATGTTCCTCCACTGGTACGGGGGGGACACAATAACTCCAACAGACAACCTGCCTGCTACCCATCTGCCCATCTCTGCACCCACCATAATTATACCAGTTCCAGGGTGGCTTAAGGAGTGCGGCACGCCCACCAATGGGCCAGTTGAGGCCTTTATTTATTTATTAGTCACAAGTAAGGCTTATATTAACACTGCAATGAAGTTACTGTGAAATTCCCCTAGTCGCCACACTCCAGCGCCTGTTCGGGTCAATGCACCTAACCAGCACGTCTTTCATATAGTGGGAGGAAACCGGAGCACCCGGAGGAAACCTACGCAGTCATGGGGAAAACGTGCAAACTCCACACAGACAGTGACCCAAGCCGGGAATCGAACTCGAGTCCCTGGCGCTGTGAGGCAGCAGTGCTGACCACTGTGCCACCGTGCCGCCCCTCAAGTGGGCCAGTTATGGGCCTCATCCCACCATTGCTAAGCGGTCAGGCTTTCCTGCGTAGTCTGGTGGCAGGTGATAGGGATCCTTCCCTAACTGGCTTCCTAGGCCCATCAGTGCAACTACTCCCAGGTTCACTTGCCCAGCCCCCGAAGGCCTCTCAAACCCTGGCCCTCCTGTCCCCTCTTAATGCTCACCAGCCCCCAAAACAGCTACAAAGCTTTATCACAGCGATGGTGAAATTGTAGTCCAATTTCTTTGCTTTGACCAGTTACAATCCCACATGTCTCAGTATTCTGACGAAAACTGTTTTGGACATCAACAATTGTCATGGGCAGAGCTTTAGCAATGCTGCAAACATGGCAGCACATTATTCAGATCTACAAGCAAGACTGAACAATACAAGCACCTGTGCATTATTCATCCCATGTTCCTGTCGCTTCTTGAAGTTAATCTGCAATGCTGCAGCTGAATCTTGTGAGGGAGCTGTACGTTCATAGAATCATAGAATCCTATAGAGTGCAGAAGGAGGCCTTTCAGCCCATCAGGTTTGTACTGACCCTCCAATCGAGGATCTTATCCAAGCCCTATCCCTGTAACTCCACATGTTTACCCCACTAATCCCCTTAACCTACACATCGTGGGACACGAAGGGGCAATTTAGCATGGCCAATCAACCTAACATTGTTTTGACTTTGTTCAAAATTGAATGCCTTTTCTTCGGTTTCCATGCATCGGTGGAACATGTTGCAATGATGCTTGGAGCAGGCAAATGGAAAATATTTGATGGTCAAAAGAATTTGTGACACCAGGTGGTCCGCTCATGCAGTTCCAGTTTTGGCTTTGAAAATGCACTTTGCTGATATAAAAGAAACCTTATTAGATGTAACCATTTCAAATTCAGAAAAATCAAAAAGCTGAAACAAAGTGAAGGTGGCATGGTGGCACAGTGGTTAGCACTGCTGCCTCAGTGCCAGGGACCCAGGTTCGATTCCAGCCTCGGGTCACTGACTGTGTGGAGTTTGCACGCTCTCCCCGTGTCTGCGTGGGTTTCCTCCGGGTGCTCCAGTTTCCTCCTGCGTTCCAAAGATGTGCAGGTTAGGTGGATTGGCTATGTTAAATTGACTCTAGGGACAGGGGGATTAGCAGGGTAAATATGTGTGGTTACAGGAATAGGGCCTGGGTGGGATTGTGGTCGATGCAGAGTCGATAGGTTGAATGGCCTCCTTCTGCACTGTAAGGATTCGATGATTCTAAAATCATAAGCATAGAAGTTTTAAAAATACAATATTGCTGTTTTTACTCTTTTGTGGAACTACTTACTTTAAAAAATTAATGCTATCAGCAAATCACTGCAAAATGTTGATCCAACTTCATTGAATGCTGCAGAATTGTTAGTCTCGGTTAGAAGTTTTGTCATAGAGGTTCGAAATGACTATAGCTCAGTGGAAGCAAAGGCACTAACATTTACAAAAATACAAGTCCCGCTGATGATGAGCAGCATACAGGATGCAGAAGCTTATTTTTCAATGAAACTAAAGACAATGAAATCACTTTACAATGGAAAGAGAAGAGCATCGTTGAGACTGTCGGTGTTATTTGTGACACAATAATGGTGCAATTGCAGAGTAGAAGCAAATCTCTGAAGAAAACTGCTGATTTATTTTATATGCTTTTCGACAGAGGTTTGGATGTAAATGCTAAAAGCCATTGCAATAAAAAATTAAGTCAATTCTACCAGGGGAACATAGGCACTTTTTTGAGGATGAAGTGAAACAATTCATTCATTTCATTGATAATGATGAGATCTATGAACAAAGAACAAAGAACAAAGAAAACTACAGCACAAGAACAGGCCCTTCGGCCCTCCAAGTCTGCACTGACCATGTTGCCCGACTGAACTGAAACCCCCTACCCTTCCCGGGACCATATCTCTCTATTCCCATCCTATTCATGTATTTGTCAAGACGTCTCTTAAAAGTCACTACCATATCCGTTTCCACTACCTCCCCCGATGAGTTTCAGGCACCAACCACTCTGTGTACATCTCCTTTAAACCTTGCCCCTCGCACCTTAAACCTGTGCTCCCTAGTAATTGACTCTTCCACCCTGGGAAAAAGCTTCTGACTATCCACTCTGTCCATGCCTCTCATAATCTTGTAGACTTCTATCAGGTCTCCCCTCAACCTCCGTCGTTCCAGTGCGAACAAACCAAGTTTCTCCAACCTCTCCTCATAGCTAATGCCCTCCATACCAGGCGACATCCTGGTAAATCTTTTCTGTACCCTCTCCAAAGCCTCCACATCCTTCTGTGAAATATGCTGTGAAATCATTGGCTAGTTTGTACAAACTTGAATGCCATGATTTTCAGGCAACCTTTCCAAATGTGGAAACCATTCTGAAAATATTTTTCAAAATACCTGTCACAAATGCTTCTGGTGAATGTTCCTTTTCTGTATTGTAAAGAGTTTAAAAATTGTTTGTGAAGTATGATGAGGCAGAAACCTTTACCAAGTTCAGCAATACTGAGGTTGAAAATGCATCTTTGCAAGATTTTACCTGAGATGATGTAATTGATGATTTTGTGACGAACAAGTATAGAAGAAAATCTATCTAAATTGCCATGCCAACAAAGCAAGAAAATCTTAACAATCAGTCCTTCTTCCATATTCTCTTGCTTAAATTCTCTTTTTCAAAATGGACTATTGCTAGCCTGATATAATGGCAGCAGCTGGTCGCATGCTGATAGCTCTAACCACCATCACTCTCAAGAATGGAATCCTGCAGACAGAGCCACTGGTATTGACCTTGGACTCACTGGACCCTGCACTCACATGAATTTACGGCAAAACTTCTTTGATTTTGTGAGATGAAGTAAGGAAGTTAACTTTTGAAACTGAATGAGACTCTGAAATATACTGAATGGTAGCAAATGCATCTTGCTGATTGGAGTATTTGCCCCTGCACTGGACTGGCTCTTTCTGTCCTGCACTGGCCTGTGCAGGATGTTATCAGCTGATTTTTCCATCTTGTTGCTCTCATCAGCAAGTTCCATGTTTGGTCACCTCAAAACTCACATCGCAATCCTCTTTGCCGTCATTCTGACAAGAGGTAAGCTTGGATTTCAATTCGGCAGTATGCATACAGGCATGTTTTTACCAGTTAAAAAGCACTAAAACCGTGATCGAATTGTGTATATTTCTGGCTGACGCCTATACATTCTATGGGGAGGGTAGGAGGGGCGTGACATCATGGAGGGTGCCCCAGAAATGAAGGTGATTGCGAGGCCCCACAAAGTGTCAGTCTGCCTCTATTAGCAGGAGTTCTTCCACAAACCCCAAGAGGCCAACAGCGAACACAGTGAGACAGCCAATGAACCGGAACAGCCGACAGAGAGATCCGCAGTGCATCCGAAGAGGAAAGAGTCGAATTGGACTCCTCCGGAAGGCCGCTGCCCTCGACTTGACATGTATGCCCAAGCCATCAGGAGGTGCGTCAACACCAAATTCATCAGCTGCACTTACAAGACAGCCCCGAACACCACCCAAGCACAAAGCAATGCCATCTGTGCTCTCAAGACCAACTGCAACATTGTCATCAAACCAGCAGACAAAGGAGGGGCCATCGTCATACTGAACAGAACGGATTACTGCAAAGAAGTCTACCGACAACTAAACAACGAGGAACACTACAGACAGTTACTCGCAGATCCGACCAAAGAACACACCCGTCAACTCAACACTATGATCAAGACCTTTGATCCGGACCTTCAGAGCACCCTCCGTGCTCTCATCCCACGTACTCCCCGCGTTGGAGATCTCTACTGCCTCCCGAAGATACACAAGGCAAACACACCCGGCCGTCCCATTGTATCGGGCAATGGGACCCTGTGCGAGAACCTCTCCGGCTATGTCGAGGGCATCCTGAAACCCATTGTACAAAGAACCCCCAGCTTTTGTCGCGATACTACGGACTTCCTACAGAAACTCGGCACACATGGAGCAGTTGAACCAGGATCGCTCCTCGTCACAATGGATGTCTCGGCACTCTACACCAGCATCCCCCATGACGATGGCATTGCTGCAACGGCCTCAGTGCTCAGCGCCGACAACTGCCAGTTTCCAGATGCAATTTTACAACTCATCCGCTTCATCCTGGACCACAATATCTTCACCTTCAACAACTAGTTCTTCATCCAGACACACGGAACAGCCATGGGGACCAAATTCGCACCTCAATATGCCAACATCTTCATGCACAGGTTCGATCAAGACTTCTTCACTGTACGGGACCTTAAACCAATGCTATACACTAGATACATCGATGACATTTTCTTCCTTTGGACTCATGGTGAACAATCACTGAAGCAACTATATGATGACATCAACAAGTTCCATCCCACCATCAAACTCACCATGGACTACTCTCCGGAATTGGTTGCATTCTTGGACACACGCATCTCCATTAAGGATGGTCACCTCAGCACCTCACTATACCACAAGCCCATGGATAACCTCACGATGCTCCACTTCTCCAGCTTCCACCCTAAACACAGGATCTGCTCGGATGAGGAGGATCGCAACAGACACCTCCAGACACTGAAAGATGCCCCCATAAGAACAGGATATAGCGCTCGACTCATCGATCAACAGTTCCGACGCGCCACAGCGAAAAACCGCACCGACCTCCTCAGAAGGCAAACACGGGGCACGGTGGACAAAGTACCCTTCGTCGTCCAGTACTTCCCCGGAGCGGAGAAGCTACGGCATTTCCTCTGGAGCCTTCAACATGTCATTGATGAAGACGAACATCTCGCCAAGGCCATCCCCACACCCCCACTTCTTGCCTTCAAACAACCGCTCAACCTCAAACAGACCATTGTCCGCAGCAAACTACCCAGCCTTCAGGAGAACAATGACCACGACACCACACAACCCTGCCACAGCAACCTCTGCAAGACATGCCGGATCATCGACACAGATGCCATGATCTCACGTGAGAACACCATCCACCAGGTACATGGTACATACTCTTGCAACTCGGCCAACGTTGTCTACCTGATACGCTGCAGGAAAGGATGTCCCGAGGCATGGTACATTGGGGAAACCATGCAGACGCTGCGACAATGGATGAATGAACACCGCTCGACAATCACCAGGCAAGACTGTTCTCTTCCTGTTGGGGAGCACTTCAGCGGTCACGGGCATTCAGCCTCTGATATTCGGGTAAGCGTTCTCCAAGGCGGCCTTCACGACACACGATGGCGCAGAGTCGCTGAGCAGAAACTGATAGCCAAGTTCCGCACACATGAGGACGGCCTCAACCGGGATATTGGGTTCATGTCACACTATTTGTAATCCCCACAGCTTGCCTGGACCTGCAGAGTCTCACTGTCTGGAGACAATACACATCTCTTTAGCCTGTCTTGATGCTCTCTCCACTCACATTGTTTATATCTTAAAGTCTTGATTAGCTGTAAGCATTCGCATTCCAACCATTATTCATGTAAATTGAGTTTGTGTCTTTATATGCCCTGTTTGTGAACAGAATTCCCACTCACCTGAAGAAGGGGCTTGGAGCTCCGAAAGCTTGTGTGGCTTTTGCTACCAAATAAACCTGTTGGATTTTACCCTGGTGTTGTGAAACTTCTTACTCTGTTAGCAGGGGCATGGAATATAAGAAAAATGAGGTTGTGTGGCAACTTTATAAAACACCCATTTGGCCACATGTTCAACACCTTGTGCAGTTCTGGTCACCTCATAACAAAAAGGACGTAATCACATTAGGGAGGGTACAGAGGAAATTTAAGAGGATGTTGGCAAGACTGGAAAATTGCAGAAATGAAGAAAGATTGGATCGGCTGGGGTTATTCTACTTGGAACAGAGGCTGAGGGGGAATTTGATTAAGATGCACAAAATTGTGAGGGGCCTGGATAGAGTGAATAGGAAGAGCATATTTATTTTAAAAGGGGGCCAGTCACTAAAAAAGTTGAAGTAAAATAAAGTAAAAGTTTATTTATTAGTCATAAGTTGGCTTATATTAACATTGCAATGGAGTTACTGTGAAATTCCCCTAGTCGCCACAATCCGGCACCTGTTCGGGTAAATGACCTAACCAGCATGTCTTTCAGAATGTGGGAGGAAACCGGAGCACCCGGAGGAAACCAATGCAGACACGGGGAGAACGTGCAAACTCCACACAGACAGTGACCCAAGTCAGGAATCGAACCCAGGGTCCTTGGTGCTGTGAGGCAGCAATGTTAACCTCTGTGCCATTGTGCCACCCGAGGGAGCAAAAATTTAAAGTGATTGGTCGAAAGATTAGAGGTGAAATGAGGAAAAGGTTTTTTCACCCAGAGGCTTGTAGGGGTCTAGAACTCACTGCCTGAAAGGGTAGCAGAGGCAGAAGTCCTCAATTCATTTCAAAGGCATCTGGATATTCACCTCAAATTCTGTAACCTCAAGGCCTATGGAATGCTGGAAAGCGGGATTCGGCTGAGTGTCTCATTTTTTGGCCGGTGCAGACTCGATCAACCATGTTGCCTCTTCTGTGCTGTAAACCTTCTGTGATTCTATGATAGGTTCTGGTATTTCATAAATGATTGATGCTGAGTTCACTGGTCTCCAGTTCCCGGCTTTCTCTGTAGTTGCAGAATTACATTTGATAACTTCCAAAACAATTGACTGTTCTGGAATTTAGGAACTTTTGGAAAACCATCGCCAGCATATCTACTATCCCTGCAGTTACCACTTTTAGAACCTTACAATATAAGAAATTAGATCCTGAGAATTTGTCAACTTTTCATCACTTAGGAGTTTTTCTGCTGATGATAACATGTATGTGTGACAAGACCTATAGGTATTATTGCGGGTTGTAACACTCAATGTGAGCAGCTTACCTCTGGGTCATGCTGATCTCCCTGGCATGCCTTCTTTTATCTTGTATAACGTCAGTCAAAAAAGCATGAGTGATTAATTTTAAATCCTCTTGTCAACAAACTTGGGGCTCTGTAGGTTGAATTAGACAGTTTGATTATCTCAGTGATGAGTGATCATCCCCACTGTTTAGACCCTCCTTCCTGTCTCGTCTTCTTTTGTTGTTCTCTTCTGATACCCTTGCAAGTTCTTCAAGTGACAGTGATTCTCATGGGGACTTTGCAGACAATATAGGCAGAATCTTATCTGCCAGGTGGTGAGTAGGTTCATTTTGGTAGGACAAATTTAAATGTGGATTACAGGGTCAAAGGTAGGGTTCTGAAGACTGTGGAGGAACAGAGAGATCTTGGGGTCCATATCCACAGATCTCTAAAGGTTGCCAGTCAAGTGGATAGAGCTGTGAAGAAGGCCTATAGTGTGTTAGCTTTTATTAACAGGGGGTTGGAGTTTAAGAGCCGTGGGGTTATGCTGCAACTGTACAGGACCTTGGTGAGACCACATTTGGAATATTGTGTGCAGTTCTGGTCACCTCACTATAGGAAGGATGTGGAAGCGCTGGAAGGAGTGCAGAGGAGATTTACCAGGATGCTGCCTGGTTTGGAGGGTAGGTCATATGAGGAAAGGTTGAGGGAGCTAGGGCTGTTCTCTCTGGAGCGGAGGAGGCTGAGGGGAGTCTTAATAGAGGTGTATAAAATGATGAAGGGGATAGATAGAGTGAACGTTCAAAGACTATTTCCTCGGGTGGATGGAGCTATTACAAGGGGGCATAACTATAGGGTTCATGGTGGGAAATATAGGAAGGATATCAGAGGTAGGTTCTTTACGCAGAGAGTGGTTGGGGTGTGGAATGGACTGCCTGCAGTGATAGTGGAGTCAGACACTTTAGAAACATTTAAGCGGTTATTGGATAGGCACATGGAGCACACCAGGATGATAGGGAGTGGGATAGCTTGATCTTGGTTTCAGATAAAGCTCGGCACAACATCGTGGGCCGAAGGGCCTGTTCTGTGCTGTACTGTTCTATGTTCTATCTATGTTCTATGTTCTATGCAGGCAGGAGTTAAATCCTCGAAAATGTCAGCATATCAGAAACCCAACTCACCTGTATCTTTTACTGTTGTGTGTACGGCAGAATCCATTGAACGACTTTCAGTTTAATCTATCAAATACTTTTCTCTGCTGATAATTATTACTTTAAGTTCCTCACTCTTATTAGCTTGTTGGTTACCCTTTTTTCTGGTTTGTGATTTTTGTTTTCAACTATGAAGACTGAGACAAACTATTTGTTCAATGTCTCTGCAATTTCCTAATTCCCTATGTTAATTTATCCTGTCACTGCCTCTAAAGGCTACTCATCTCCTTTTTATATACTTATAAAACCCTTGCAATTTGTTTTTTTATTCCTGTCTAGCTTACTCTCATATTCTACTTTGTCCCCTTTCCCAATGCCCAGGGAGTCTTAAAGAGACTGTCCATTGCTGTCCATGTCCACAACACTTGCTCCTGTTCACTGTGAAATACTAGCTATCTCTACATGGCTTACACTTTACTGTGCATTTCTGCACTGGTGGAAGGCGCCCATGAATCCAGCGAAGGCACTCTCTCACATTGCACATCTCCTCTAAGGACATCTCGGCCTCCTCCCACTCGAGCTCCCTCTGAAAGACCTATGGGAAGACCTATGAAAGATGTGAATTAGAACCGACAAGGGGAAAGGTTCAGAATCTATATTTCGCAAAATTTGACGTTTCAGTTTGTGGTGACAGCAATTCACCCTGAGTGATTGCTGTGTGCTTAGTAGCAATGTGATGTCTAATTCTGTCTTCAGGTATGTGAGAGACCCTGTGCAGAATTTTACGAGAATGATTTTAAGTGTCCAGCTAGCGTGAAAATGGGAGAGTTCCTGATCCATTTTTTAGACGAGTTTTCACACCCAAACTTACAGGATTAGACATTGAAAAAATGGTCTAAACCGTTTCTAGCTGCTGGAGGCAGTGGGCTGGGCTTAATTCACTAGTAAGAGTTTTAACAACACCAGGTTAAAGTCCAACAGGTTTATTTGGTAGCAAATACCATTAGCTTTCGGAGCGCTGCAACTTCGTCAGATGGAGTGGAAATGTGCTCTCAAACAGGGAGAATGCGAATCCCTACAGCCAACCAGGTCTTAAAGATACAGACAATGTGGGTGGAGGGAGCATTAAGCACAGGTTAAAGAGATGTGTATTATCTCCAGACAGGATAGCCCACAAGTCCAGGAGGCAAGCTGTGGGGGTTACTGATAATGTGACATAAATCCAACATCCCGGTTTAGACCGTCCTCATGTGTGCGGAACTTGGCTATCAGTTTCTGCTCAGCGACTCTGCGCTGTCGTGTGTCGCTTGCCTCCTGGACTTGGGGGCTGTCCTGTCTGGAGACAATACACATCTCTTTAACCTGTGCTTAATGCTCCCTCCACCCACATTGTCTGTATCTTTAAGATCTGGTTGGCTGTAGGGATTCGCATTCTAATCAGTATTCTGTAACTTGATTATGTGTCTCTGTGCCCTGTTTGAGAGCACATTTCCACTCCATCTGACGAAAGAGCAGCACTCCGAAAGCTAATGGTATTTGCTATCAAATAAACCTGTTGGACTTTAACCTGGTGTTGTTAAAACTCTTACTGTGTTCACCCCAGTCCAACGCCGGCATCTCCACATCTTAATTCACTAGCCAGCTTGTAGAGAAACTAATGCAGGTATTCAGAGCTTTGATTCAGCACATGTGCAATTGCAACACCCCCACCCCCCAACCCCCCTCCCCCCGCCGGTTCCACCAGCGAAGACAACATGACTGTTCCCCATTCATGGGGAGCAGGTGTTTTCCTCACCGGAGAGAACCTCTCCTGGCCAGGCCATAAAGGCAAGTGAGCCTGGACGATTCAGCGCCAGGCTTGCTGCTAAGCACATGTAAATGAAGATTTCGATAAATTTGAATAATTTATTCAGCCTCTCACCCATTTCCGGTCAGAGGCTGACCTCGCCGGAAATCTGGTTCTCGTAAAATCATGAGAGCCGAGAAATCGGGCGTGATCCTGATTTCTCGGCTCTCGCACGATGGGCAGTAAAATGCCGGCCCCCATCTCTCCATTGCCTTTGGCCATGGATACGGCCACCCTGCTGGCTGCTTCTGTGACTTCCAGCCACGCTTACTTCACTTGCATAACTAGGTTCTTTCTCCTGGTAGTGAGAAACAGTAGTCACTTCTCTGTAGGTCTTCAATGCCTCCAGCATCACTTTAAGGGAAGATTCAGAGAGCAGGGGGCAACCTTCCCAAGTCTTGCTTCTGGTGTTTTCCTCCCAGAACCTTTCAGATGCATTATGGGATGTAGCCACATCCCACATTAGGCAGCACGGTGGCACAGTGGTTAGCACTGCTGCCTCACAGTGCCAGGGACCCGGGTTCAATTCCCAACTTGGGTCATTGTGCAGAGTCTGCACATCCTCCCCAAGTCTGTGAGGGTTTCCTTTGGGTGCTCCAGCTTCCTCCCGCAGTCCGAAAGATGTGCTGGTTAGGGGCATTGGCCATGCTAAATTCTCCCTCAGTGTATCTGAACAGGCGCTGAAGTGTGGCGACCAGGTGATTTGCACAGTGACTTCATTGCAGTGTTAATGTAAGCTTACTTGTGACATTAATAAATAAACTTTAAAGCCAATCTAACCCCTGCAAGAGTCCCTTTAAATAGAGATCCTTCCAGTGACATGTGCAGCTTGTCATCATATTCACATTCTAGGACTGGTGGGGAAATCCAGATAGAGCTCATTACTGTCATTACGGAGTTGAGATACCACAGTTTATCCCGTTGCTGCAATGAGTGGGTTACGAACTCATTACTGTCTCTCCTCTGAAGGAAGGCTGCTCCCATTAAATTTCCACCCCATGCCCTGAACACCAATTCACAGAATGTCTTCGAGTGACGTCAGGACCTGTTTCTGGCCGGAATGATCACCTCAAAAAAAAAGGTGTGACTCATGTCAAGGCCAGAGCAGTCTTTGGAACCAATTTCAATCATCTAACAGGGTCAAAGAGGAATTTTCCAAATGTTCTTTTCCCTTATCTGGGGCAAAGAACAAAGAATAGTGCAGCACAGGAACAGGCCCCTTTGGCCCTCCAAGCCTGCACCGATTAAATGGCTTTGTTAATTTGGAGGTAAAGAATGTTCATATTGTTATGCATCAGCCATTGCAGGTATGTGGGAGGTCTTTTCCATTATCATTCTTATTATTCCAAGCACTTGTGTATCCATAGACACATTCCAGCCATGTTTCGGATGCCAAGAAAAAGCTTGAGCAGCCACATAGCAACCAAGAAGCATTAAAAAGAGTTTTCAAAACAATCATTGCAAATGTCATTGCTCCTGAAGAATCTTTTAGCATGGAGCTCCAATCTATATCAGTTGCAGAGGGGTGAGTTGAGTATACTTTAAATACTTCCATAAATGGCAGAAAAGTAAGTATACGCATACACATATATGATTCATCTATTTATATGCTTAAATTAGCTTCTTAGAAAAAATGTATGAGAGTTAAGCAATTACAGGAGGCAAGAGACAATTCACATTGTCAAACTCTCACGCTCTCCTCACATAGATTTTCAGTCTTTGAGGTATCACAAAAAATAGAAAATAAGAGCAGTGTAGGCCGCTCAGCCCATTGAACTTCTTCTGATATTCACTGTGATCATGACTGATCCTCTATCTCAACACCATACTCCCGTTCTCTCCACATACCCCTTGATGCCTTTAGAGTCTAATAATCTATTTATTTCTTAAATATATTCAGTCCCTTTGCTTCCACACCTTTATGTGGTAGAGAATTTGCATTGGTTTCCCACCTTCTGAGTGAAGAAATTTCGCCTCATCTCAGTCCTAAATGGCCTACCCGCGTATCCTCAGGTTGTAACGCCTTGTTCTAGAAACCCCAGTCAAAGAAAACATCATCCCTGCACCCCGCTTGTTCAGCCCCTGTTAGAATTTTATATGTTTCAATCAGATCCCCTCTCATTCTTTGTAACTCCAGTGAATACAGTGACAGTCATTCCATTCTCTCCACATACGACAATCCTGATTCCTAGGAATCAGACTGGTGAACTTTCGCTGCACTCACTCTCGGCCAACTATATCTTTTCTTAAGTAAAACCGCACACAATACTCCAGGTGTGGTCTCACCAATACCCTGGACAGCTGTAGTAAGACATCCTTGCTCCTGTACTCAGGTCCTCTTGTAATGAAGGCCAACATACCATTTATCTTCCTAATTTTTTGCTGCACCTTCATGCTTGTTTTCAGAGACCGACATTTAAGGACACTCAGGTCCTTTTGAACATTTCTCAATTATCACCATTTAAATAATAGTCTGCCATTCTGTTTCTCCATCCAAAGTGAATAACTTCACATTTATCCACATCATACTACATCTGCCATATATTTACCCAACCACTCAACTTGTCTAAGTCACCTTGAAGCCTACTTACTTCCTCCCCACCACTCATAATTCAACCTAGTTTTGTGTCACCAGCAAACTTGGAAATATTACATTTGATTCCCTGATCTAAATTGTTAATATATATTGTGAGTGATTGAGGCCCAAGCACTGATCCCTGCGGGAACCCAGTAGCCATTGCCTTCCATTCTGAAAAAGACCTATTTATTCATACTCTTTGTTTCCTGTCTGCCAACTAATTCTCAATCCAAGCCAATATATTATCCCCAATCCCATGTTCGTTAATTTTTCACACTAACCTCATATGTGGGACTTTATCAAAAGCTTTCTGAAAATAAAAATACATCACATCCACTGGTTGTCTCATATCTATTCTGTTAGTTACATACTCCAAAAAAATTCCAGTAGGTTTGTCAAACATGATTTTATAAATCCATGTTGACTTTGTCTAATCCCATTGATATTTTCTAAGTGTCCTGTTATCACATCCTTTATAATAGACTCAAGCATTTTCAACACTACTGATATTTGGCAAACCAGTCTGTAATTCCCTGTTTTCTCTCTCCCTCCTTTTTAAGATAGCAGGGTTACATTTGTTACCCTCTAATCTTCCGATACTGGTCCAGAATCTGCTGATTCTGGAAGATGATAACTAATGCATCTAATATTTCCATGGCAACCTCCTTTAGTACCCTGGGATGTAGATTATCAGGACCTGGGTATTTATCAGCTTCCAGTCTCATTAATTTCTCCAGCATCTTTTTTCACTAATACTAATCCCCTTCAATTCCCTCTCCTCACATACTGTTGCTTCCTTCGCATTTCTGGGAACTTATTTGTGTCTTCTTCTGTAAAGTCAGAAATAGAGCATTTCTTTCATTGTTCCACCATTTACTTATTCTCCATTATTAATTCTCCTGTTTCAGACTGTAAGGGACCTACATTTGTTGTCATTAATCTTTTTTCTACTTACATACTTATACACATATTTTACAGTCCTTTTTTATGTTTCTTGCAAGTTTACTCTCATATTCTACTTTTCCCGTCTCAGTCAATCTCTTGATCCTCCTTTGCCGAATGCTAAGCTGTTCCCAATCCTCAGGCTTGCTACGTTTTCCAACAACTTTATATGACTCCCCTTTGGATATAATACAATCCAGAATTTATTTTATTAGCTATGATTGGGCCTCTTTTCCTGTTATGTTTTTGTGCCAGAAAGGAATGTATTACTGTTGCAATGCATGTATTTATTCATTAAATATTAGCCATTGCCTAACCACTGTCATGCTTTTGAATGAAGTTCTCCAACTCATGGCAGCCAGCTCACCCTTCCTACTTTTATAGTTTCCTTTGCTTAGATTTAGGAGCCTAGTTTTGGATTGGACTGTACTGGACTGGTCCAATAACTGAAGGACTGTTTTGTATAATTTGATTCCTTATATCTTGGAACAAATTGCGTCTTTGCTCGTTCCAGCCAGTTTCCCATTCAACTCATATATTTTACAATTGAGAACATCACAATAGCTTCTTATCGTCTGCAGTCAGTTTCAGCTGTCAAAGGCACGCGTTCTCATCAGATGAATCTATATATATATATTATAGAGGGTAGGAGAAATTTGAGATCCTCTGTGCGAATAACCGATTATTGTGAAGCATTCCATGCTTTTCATAACATTGCATGTGAAATAAAATCCTTAAACTTGGTCCTTCATTATATTAACAACAGTCCTCAGTCTATGTACTTTGCATTGAAAGTGCTAAGGGCTGACGGATAAGTCTCTCAATGCTTGAAAAAAATGGGACTGCCACGCACTGTGCATGCTCCATCCAGTTTTCCTTGGAAGTTTCAGATGGGGACCTACAACAAATGGGAGACCCCAATTTCTGTAACTAGGCAACCTCCCACCTGGTTTGAACAAAGTTGGATTCAGATGAACAAAGGATCCCCACACTACAATTTAATACATGTTTTCCTCTTTTTGGATGAGAAATGGGCAGTCTGAAGTTGAACATCTGCGGTGAGGTGGACATCCCAGGTTTATCCATGTAGGAATGGCATGGTCTGCAACAAGAACAAAGTAAATTACAGCATAGGAA
This sequence comes from Mustelus asterias, assembly GCF_964213995.1. NCBI lineage: Eukaryota > Metazoa > Chordata > Chondrichthyes > Carcharhiniformes > Triakidae > Mustelus > Mustelus asterias. The sequence continues at coordinate 33,617,973 of NC_135807.1, read as the reverse complement.
CAGGTCCTTTGGCTCTCCAAGCCTGCATCGACCATGCTGCCTGATGTAACTAAAGCCCCCTGTCCTTCCGGGGACTATATCCCTCCATTCCCATCCTATTCATGTATTTGTCCACACGCCCCTTAAAAGTCACTATCGTATTTGCTTCCACAACCTCCCCTGGCATCAAGTTCCAGGCACCCACCACCCTCTGTGTAAATCACAAATTTAAATAAAATATATCACAGCTATTCAATGTTCACCTTCATGGCTGTGCTCTCTACTAATGACTTTGGGTCAGGTTCTCCCCACATTTCATGAGAACACATGAACACTCAATGGCCTCGCAATGGTTTAATTCTCAAGACAAGTTTGTTGCTTTACTTGGTGTTGAAGTGCAGTATTTTTGCTTGAGCTTTTTTTAAAAATCAACTTCTTGGTTCAACATCTTGCATCATTATTCTTTTTTTTGCTAAAACCTTCAGTTCACTAACAAGATGCCTCGTACATCTCCTTTAAGCCTTGTCCCTCACACCTTAAACCTATGCCCCCTAGTAATTGACTCTTCCACACTGGGAAAAATCCACTCTGTCCATGCCCCTCATAATCTTGTAGACTTCTATCAGGTCGCCCCTCAACCTCTGTTGTTCCAACTGAGAACAAACCAAGTTTCTCCAGCCTCTCCTCGTAGCTAGTGCCCTCCATACAAGGCAACATTCTGGTAAATCTTTTCTGTACCCTCTCCAAAGCCTCCACATCCTTCTGGTAATGTGGCCACCAGAATTGAACACGATACTCCAAGTGCGGCCTAACTAAGGTTCTATAAAGTCCTTAAGTACTGACCATAATGATGTACCTTCTAAAAATTATGTCCTCTAATGACTTGGCGCTCCTTATCCAATTTACGCAGTACAATGGAAACAGATGAAAGAGTTCCCATCCACTCCGCTTTGTATATTGCAGCAACAATTGGAAAGCCTATGAGAAAATCTTGTTAGTGAACTGAAGGTTTTAGCAAAACAAAGAAGAATAATGATGCAAGATGTTGAACCAAGAAGTTGATTTTTTTTTTAAGAAGTGCAAGAATACTGCACTTCAACACCAAGTAAAGCAACAAACTTGTCTTGAGAATTAAACCATTGCGAGGCCATTGAGTGTTCATGTGTTCTCATGAAATGTGGGGAGAACCTGACCCAAAGTCATAAATTTTAGCATGGGACTTTTATTTCATTGATTTCACAGTTAAAACTGGTGGTGCCTTCCTGTTGCTCTGTTTGCATTCTGACACAAAGTGGTAACTCAAAAAAGGCAAAAATCAGTCACAGAAGGTGTTGCATACAATTTTACAATCCATGGGCTCACCAGTGAAATGTTATACTGTCGATTGATATTGGTAGAATCTAAGTTCTCATGATGTCCTTCCATCATAATAGTGTTCGCGGAGAGTCCTCGTGCCCTGCCCGCTGCCAGCAAATATGAGATAGAGTGGAAATCTAATTTATTTTCTGGTAATTAGTAGAGAGCACAGCCATGAAGGTGAACATTGAATAGCTGTGATATATTTTATTTAAATTTGTGATTTATAAGAATTAATCAATTTCAGAAACAGAAACATTCCAGTGAGCTAAAATGGAATGGTTTCTCATCCATCAAAGCAGTACACACTGACCTGCCAACTGTTCTTACACATGAAGAAACTAACCTCCTCTTATGTCAGTCAAGCAGTAATGAAACAGTCAAATCACATCTTTCAGGTTCATTCTCCAGTCATATGTGTTTAAAAGTGTCAAGAGCTCTTAAGCTATTACTCAGTGGAGAATCACGCTACCCTTTAACTCTGTCATTACTAATGCTACCTTTTTATTTGTTTGCGGATTGTCGGTATTACTGGAAAGACCAGCATTTATTACCTATACCTAATTGGCCTTGAGTAGGCGGTGTTAAGTCCCATGCTTGAGCTGCAGCAATCCGTTTGGTGTACACCCACATGCTGATAGCTCTACTATCAACTCTACTTTTCCTCCTACCTCCAATACCCCTTGGTACTCAAGAATCCATCAATCTCAATCTTGAATTTTCATGGGATGTGGGCAGCTGCTTTATCCTGGATGGTATTGAGATTTTTGGAGCTGCACCCATCCAGGCAAGTGGGGAGTATTCCAGCTCATTCATGACGTGCGCCTGTAGATAGCTCAGGAGGTGACTGACTCACTGCAGGCTCCCCAGCCCTTGACTTGCACTTGTGGCCACAATATTCATGTTGCTGATTTAAAAGAATGACTTTTAATTGATATTTCACTTTTTGTGAAGACTGGATATCATAAAACCCTTCACAGCTAACAAAGTACTTTTGAAGTGTAATCACGGTTGTAATTTAGGCAAAGCAGAAACCAATGTCTGCCCATTCAACTCAGATAATAGGCAATCTGATTTGGTGGTGTTGATTGATAATATCGGTCACCAAGGATAACTCCCCACTCACTAATTCTTCAAAATAGCACAATGAGACCTTTATATCCACTTTGAGAGGACAGATAGGGGCTCAACTTCACATCTTATCCAAAAGATGGACCCTCCACTGGGACAGCATGAATGTCAGGCTTAATTGTTGTGCTCAAGTCCTGGAGTAGACTTGAACCCTTAACTTTCTGCTCAGGGCCAGTGCAATCAACTGAGCCATGGATGACATGCATTTCTGATTAATGGTGGTTCTCTCAGGGTTTTGATGGAGAATTCATCAATTGTAATCCCTTTGAATGGGAATTAAGTTTTTTTTTAGTTCATTTGTGGGGCATGAGCATCGCTGGCTGGCCAGCATTTATTGCCCATCCCTAGTTGCACTTGAGAACGTGATGCTGAGTTACCTTCTTGATATTTGAGTGGCTTGCTAGGCTATTTCAGGGGGCAGTTGAGATTCAAACACATTGCTGTGGCTCTGGAGTTACACGTAGGCCAGACCAAGTAAGGGTGGCAGATTTCCTTCCCTAAAGAGCATTAGTGAACCAGATGGGTTTTTCTGACAATCAACAATGGTTTCATGGTTATCAATAGAATTTTAATTCTAGATATTTTTACTGAATTCAAATTCCACCATCAGCTGTGGCGGGATTCAAACCCTGGTCCCCAGAACAGTAGGTGAGTTTCTGGATTAATAGTTGAGCGATAATACCACTAGGCCATTGCCTCCCCTTAAAGCATCGTAGCAAAAGCTACTTACCAGCCCAAGCTCAAAAGTTATTGTGCAAAGAACGAACTGAAGAGTTGTTAATGGAACTGAACACTGTGCAATCATCAGTGAATATGCGTACTTTGAAACCTATCGTGGAGAAAGGGTCATCAATGAGGCAGCTAAAGATTACTGGTCCTAAGGAACTCTTGCAATAATGTCCTGAGATGATTGCCTTAGTTCCAACAAACAACCATTGTACTTGTGTTAGATATGAACAGGTTGTGTACTCAAATCTTTGAAGTGGGTTTTGAACCCATCACTTTAAGGCCACAATTTTAATTATGAGAATGGTGCATGCAAGACTTCAAGCAAATGGTGCACTCAGATATAACAAGAATTTTCTTTCAATTTCTCCAAAAGCAACCAGATCCAGTATCTTAAAATCACCATGCTGCGAATGCTGAAAGTCTGAAATAAAAACAGAAAATGCTGAAAAGACTCAGTAGGTCTGGCAGCATCTGTGGAGAGCATAACATAAGGCAGAGTTCTCCCATCCTGTGACTCAGTCCCAAGGCAACATGGAGTGTCCCAGAGAAAATACACCAAATCTTCCGCCCCCTGCCTCATTAGTTATGAATCGGGGGATTTTGTGCCATATCCAGTGGCGGGGCAGGCCTAATGACAGATAATCCACCATAGTATCCAGGCGCCATATTGGAAATATGCCCAATGTCACTGACCCATTGAAGAAAGAACATGGACCTCTAAAAAGTGAAGATAGACTTCCTGAAAATGAAGATGGACTTCTGGAGAAAGCAGACCGATGTGCTGGAACATTTAAAGGCTGAAAAATGGACCTCCTCCAGGACGCCATCTGTCTTCCAACCCAGTGTTGTTATATTCTGGTGTCCAGGGTTGCCAGCAACCTCCACTCTGGGAGATAGTAGCAGGTATTGTTCTAATGAGTTCTGACATATGCACACCACATCGTTCTAGATGTGTGTTGCACAGCCTTGTTTTCCCGCCGGTATCACAAAGAGTCAGAGGAAGGGTATCGGGTCTTCATTTTCATCCCTTTAACGGGATGCAAGTCAATTTTACACCTGTTTCGAGCAGATTTCCTGATCCACCATGGCGGGCAGCAGTGGAAGATCCCCTGGGAAAGTCACACTGGCTTAAAAACAATTTCTGGGCCCCTGCCAGTCTCCCCACCTCCCCATTTGAACCTGCCAGCAGGGCCTTGGGACAATTCAGCCCAGAGTTAACATCTTGAATCTGTATGACTTTTCTTCAGAGTCCTGAATCTTTCCACCATTTTCTGCTTTTATTTCAGATCCGCATGTAGGTTAGGGTAAATTAGCTGATCTTAAACTTCCACTGGCAATCAGTTCAAAATGAATGTGCGTGACGGATAAAGTTACAGAAGTGCACCAGTTCTTCATGAATAATTTCCCACTTAAATTTTTCATTACACATTTATACAAAGGTGCTAAAAGAGGCCTTATTTCCCTGTCCTTGGAGATATTAAGATTTCCATGACACTAATTTACATGTGCAGAGTGCTAGTCAGCATTTGTCCCTCAACCAGTACCATGAAAAATTGATTCACTGATAATTTGTTTCATTGGACCGATGGGATCGGGAGTCAAAGAAGCATTGACAATTTGCTGCAATGCAGCCTGATAAACCTTGCCAAGCTCTTGAGTGTTACTGTATGTGGGAAAGTAGAGATTATCCAATACACCCTTGTACCATATAGGGGTGGAGAGGCTTTAGGGAGTCAAAAGGTAAGCCAGTAACCACAGAACACCCAGACTTGTAACTATAGCATTATGTGTCTGGTCCAACTGAAATATTGGTTAATGATGATCCCTAGCCTATTTATGTTGGGGACTTGGAGATGGTTAAGCCACAAGGAGAGCACAGGTTTTATTCTCTGCACCTAAATAGAAACATAGAAAATGGGAGTAGGCCATTCGGCCCTTCAAACCTGCTCCGCCATTCTTTATGGTCATGCAACTCAGTAACCTGTTCCTGCTTTCCTCCCCCCATATCCTTTGATCCCTTTAGCCCAAGAACTGTATCTAATTTCTTCTCAAAAAAATACAGACTGGGACTTTCCCAAAAAAGTTGTAAGTGTCAAATTTGCGTAAAAATGGGAATAATTACCTTTGATTTTTCAGCAGGATTTTCAAAACAAATCTCCCACACTCTGAACACTGCAGAGTGCCCTAGCGAGATTCACTTTGAAAATCTGGGGGCAAGGCCTATTCCTGCTGAAGGGGCCAGCAGCATCGTGCTGAGCGGGCCACTGTGCACGTGCCGATCTGTCAGCACCGAGATCGGCATAGTGGCCTCACACTGCCGGCCTCCTGATCGCTTGCCAGTTCAATCACTGGCCAGCACAGCAATCCCACACCACTGGCTATGGAACCTGCTACCACCCAGAAATCCCGGTGTCCCCGACCCCCACCCCCCCACAGCAGTCCTGACCCACCCCCCAGCAGTCCCATCCCCCTCCCTCGCAGCTCCGACCCCACCCACCACCCCCCCCCCCACTTCAGCAGCCCCCCAGCCCAATGGCCAGTCCCAATCAGTCCCTTCCCTCCGTCTGCTACTGATCCCAAATGCAGAGTGGACCTCTCACCTCCACGATATCACCCAGAGGCCCCATTCCCCTCTGGCCTCATCCCCTTGGCACTGCCCAATGCCCAAGGGGCACAACTCCCAAGGTGCCCCTTTGGCAGTGCCACTTTGCCCCTTGGGCAGTGCCAGCGAGCCAGGCTGGAACTGCCAGGCTGGCAATGTCTACGTGCACCACTCCCTTACCCCCAACCTCCTGGAAGGCCTCTATGGCCCCCCCTTCATTCTAACGGGGTCGAGCCGCCAGCTCCCCGTGAGTGGGGAGCTGCTGTAAACCCCGCTGGAGTGAACCACTCCCAGTGGGGGGAGTGATGCGAGCAAGCTCAGAGACTTCAGTCCTGGGCCCGCTAATGGGATTGAAATTGGAATTTAAATATTTAAATCAGCTCTGCGCTGATTTCTGGTGTGGAGCTAATGGCGCTGAAAATCCGCTCCCCAGAGATGCGTGAATGCCGTGGCACCCAACAGGGAGCCCGCTAGACGGCCTCCGCTGATGTCTCCTGGCCGGTGCATTGCTAGAGCAGCGCAAGGGGCAGGGAGAATCGCCCCCACAATGCTTTGTCCTCAACTGCATTCTGTTGTAGTGAATTCCACAGGCTCACCACCCTATGGGTAAATAAATTTCTCCCCATCTCAGTCCTAAATGGTCTACCCCATATCCTTTGAACATGACCCCTGGTTCTGGATTTCCCCACCATCGGGAACATCCTTCCTGCATCTACCTGAATTTTGTTAACATTTTTCTCCTAATACCCTCTAAAGGCAGTTTGTAATTGCTGTAATGTGCAGTGCTACAGTGTGGTTAAAATGCCCACGATTTACCACACAACTTAGAAATTTCAGCCACTTTGCTAAGGTAACAATTGCACTTCTTTCCCCTATCTCCCACTTACAAAGAACAAAAATATTTTGTTTCAGTGAACAAGTCGCCTGGGCTGCCTTTGTTAGGGCAGTGGCTATGCAATATTGAGCCTCGTTTCAATGGAGCTGCAAGGTTGAGCCAAGTTGAAAGCGAAATGTCAGTGAAGATCAGAACCCGACCTGTGCTGAAACAGCTCTGACGTAAGTGAGGAAGGAGGATGGGACTCGGGCTTGCAGGCAGCATTTTAGGCCAGAGGAAGTGAGGATTGGGAGGAGAAGGAAGTGATTGTAGGCTGGCAGGGATGCAGTGGTGGCCAGGGGGATCAGCTGGCATTGGTGAGTAGTGGTTAGGAGTTGACAGAGGGTTGGCAGAGAAATAGCGGTGGCCGGGAATAAGAGAACGTTGAAAGTGGTGGAGGGTCACAGATGTGGAGGGGTTGGCATTTGCCCAGGATGAGGGGGTTACAGTTGGCTGGTGTGGGGTAGATTGATGAGGTGCATTAGTGGCATGGATTGATACAGAGTTGGCACAGGCCAGCAACGACCATCAGCTGGTGTGGGGGTGGGTGTATCATTGGCCGGCAGTGGCTAGAGGGTGTAGATTAATAGAAATGGAAGCAAAGCTTTGAAAAGAAAATAAGATATTCTCTGTAGTCAAATGAACAGAATGTAAATGGACAGAGATGTTGTGAATTTGTACCAGATGGGCCTTCTCACAGCTGTGAGGCAATAATTGAAAAACTGTAATGCTTGTAAAGTCTATAATGAATGTTAATTGATTAATCACTCTGACTGGCAGTTAATCATGGATGTTTCCACAAATGTGTGAACAGGGTATAAACATTGCTCTGGGACCACTTAAACTGAGTGACACAAAATCAATGGGAAATTACAGGCCCTTTGATTTCAATAAATGGATCATAATAGTTGTCTAAACAAAAATTAAAGATGGATGGCCACCTGTCAGTTTCATAAAGGGAACAGGATTTGAAGCATACTGTGTGATAAACAGAATTGATGATATTGAGGTCTGGGTCTGACTCTAACCAGGCAGCTGGCGGAAGGATCCCCAGTACATTTTTTCTCTGATTTACTCAGTGTTCTGTCTGCTGTCAGCCACACACCACACAAAGGTTGCAGGTTTGGTTATCGATCGCGTGTTGGGTTCGCTGACTTTGAGTTAGTAATTGTGGTGATTTTAGACTGTAAGGGAAAGTGGGGGGAAAGCCAGCCACAGCGCCTTGCTCCTGATCGCTGTCCCAGTGACCCCGGCTGGAAACTTTATTCCTGTAAACATCAGGTGAAATTGGAATCAAGCCTCTCAGTGATGCTGCTCATTATAGTCGAATAGCTTCCCACATGATCATAAGACCATAAGACGTAAGAGCAGAAGTAGGTAATTTGGTCCATTAAGTCTGCTTCGCCATTCAATATGTAATGTAAATAAATGTAGAATTGGCAGTTGAGTGGCATGTTGAAAAGCTATTGATGTTTGTCAAAGATACCTCATCAAGACAGTAAGGGAATAATCAAGATGGCTCACAGGAAAACTAAAAGGCGCTTTGGTAAACCCAAGTCCGTGGGAAAAACTTGTCAGCTCTGGCTTAGCTTGTAGCATGATGTGGAGATGCCGGTGTTGGACTGGGGTAAACACAGTAAGAAGTCTAACAACACCAGGTTGAAGTCCAACAGGTTTATTTGGTAGCAAACGCCACTAGCTTTCGGAACTGGCTGTTCCTTCGTCAGGTGGGTGGGAGTTCTGATCACAAACAGGGCACAAAGACACAAACTCAATTTACATGAATATTGATTGGAATGTGAGTCTCCAATCATTATTCATGTGGAGTGCCCCAGGGATCTGTTCTGGGACCCTTGCTGTTTGTCATTTTCATAAATGACCTGGATGAGGAAGTGGAGGGATGGGTTGGTAAGTTTGCTGACGACACCAAGGTAGGTGGTGTTGTGGATAGTTTGGAGGGATGTCAGAAGTTGCAGCGAGACATAGATAGAATGCAAGACTGGGCGGAGAAGTGGCAGATGGACTTCAACCCGGATAAGTGTGTGGTGATCCATTTTGGCAGATCCAATGGGATGAAGCAGCAGTATAATATGAAGGGTACCATTCTTAGCAGTGTAGAGGATCAGAAGGACCTTGGGGTCCGGGTCCATAGGACTCTTAAATCGGCCTCGCAGGTGGAGGATGCGGTCAAGAAGGCGTACGGCGTACTGGCCTTCATTAATCGAGGGATTGAGTTTAGGAGTCGGGAGATAATGCTGCAGCTTTATAGGACCCTGGTTAGACCCCACTTGGAGTACTGCGCGCAGTTCTGGTCACCTCATTACAGGAAAGATGTTGAAGCCATTGAGAGGGTGCAGAGGAGATTTACAAGGATGTTGCCTGGATTGGGGGGCATGCCTTATGAGGATAGGTTGAGGGAGCTTGGTCTCTTCTCCCTGGAGAGACGAAGGATGAGAGGTGACCTGATAGAGGTTTACAAGATGTTGAGAGGTCTGGATAGGGTAGACTCTCAGAGGCTATTTCCAAGGGCTGAAATGGTTGCTACGAGAGGACACAGGTTTAAGGTGCTGGGGGGTAGGTACAGAGGAGATGTCAGGGGTAAGTTTTTCACTCAGAGGGTGGTGGGTGAGTGGAATCGGCTGACGTCGGTGGTGGTGGAGGCAAACTCGTTGGGGTCTTTTAAGAGACTTCTGGATGAGTACATGGGATTTAATGGGATTGAGGGCTATAGATAGGCCTAGAGGTGGGGATGTGATCGGCGCAACTTGTGGGCCGAAGGGCCTGTTTGTGCTGTGGCTTTCTATGTTCTATGTTCTAGAACTCCCACCCACCTGATGAAAGAACAGCCTGTTCTGAAAGCTAGTGGCGTTTGCTACCAAATAAACCTGTTGGACTTTTACCTGGTCTTGTTAGCTTGTAGCACACTTTCCTTTCAGTCCCAAGGTTCCAGGTGACTTTAAACCTACAATTCCCATAGCTTACCGCCACTGGAGTTTTACCTGCCTCGTGACTGAGGTTTGTTATGGGATTAATTCGAGAAATTTATTGCTATGGTTAGTCAACAACTTCATTATCATGTAGCATGTGACTACCAGGATGGTAGAAAATAAAGCAGAGGGACTTTGGTCTTTAATCATCGAGCAGTTTTTAAATTCCATGTCTCTTAATCTCTTGATTATGCCTCTTTCTATCTTATGCTGATGTCACTTTAATCATTTAGCCATCTCCTGTTTTTGATTCTTTTCAGGTTGGACTGCTTCTCTTGTGCGTTCCCCCCTTGATCTGTTCCTTTACAACTCTGGTAAATTTGTGATTCTTCTTGTTTTGATGAAGGATATTATTTTGTTAATTTACACTCTCTATAGATGCTGGCTAACCTGCAGATTGCCTCCAGCAGGTTCCGTTCTTATTCAAACGGTTGGTCTGATGTTTGTATTCACCCATTCTTCATTTACTGCACTAACAGGGTACTTGCACATAGCTTAGGATGAATGGAAAGCCTGCTTTGCAAACTAAAACTTGTAGCCTCCCAATCTGTGCTTCAGCAATGAGTAAGGAGCAATAAAAGTTCTATGAATCACAGAATCCCTACAGTGCAGAAGGAGGCCATTCGGCCCATCCAGCCCACATCGACAACAGTCCCACCCAGGCACTTATCTCCGTTACCCCACGTATTTACTCTGCTAATCCCTCTGACACTAAGGGGCAATTTAGCATGGCCAATCAACCTGACCCACACGTTTTTGGACTGTGGGAGGAAACCAGAGCACCCAGAGGAAACCCACGCAGACATGGAGAGAACGTGCAGACTCCACACAGACAATGACCCGAGGCCAGAATTGAACCCGAGTCCCTGGCGCTGTGAGACAGCAGTGCTAACCACTGTGCCATCCTTGCCGCCCCATGAAAATCCAATTCAATGCACTGTACTTCAATTTTAACTATGAGGTGATGGTGGGATAGTGATAGTGTTAGTGGTCCATGTTAATGGTTTGGGGACTCTGCGTTCAAATGTTATTACAGCAGCTGATGAAATTTAGATTCAATAAATTAATTAATTAATCATGAAGAAAATCTGAAATATAAATCTTAGTCTCTGTAATGGTGGCTGTGTAACTATTAAGGATTGTGTTTTTAAAAAAACTTCTGGTTCACTAATGTCCCTTAAGGAAGGAAATCTGCCATCCTTACCTGGTCTGGCCTATGTGTGACTCCAGACCCAGACTGTTGACTCTTAACTGCTTTTGCCAATAACCCACTCTGCACAGTGGTTAACACTGCAGCCTCACAGCACCAGGGACCTGGGTTGATTTCCCGGTTTGGGTCACTGTCTGTGTGGAGTTTGCACGTTCTCCCCATGTCTGCGTCGGTTTCCTCCGGGTGCTCCGGTTTCTTCCCACAGTCCTAAGATGTGCGGGTTGATTGGCCATGCTAAATTGACCCTAATGTCAGGGGGATTAGCAGGGTAAATATGTGGGGTTACAGGAATAGGGCCTGGGTGGGATTGTGGTTGGTGCAGATTTGATGGGCTGAATGGCCTCCTTCGGCACTGTAAGAATTCTATAAGTCTCCAGTCTGAAAGCTGTGCGGGTTAGGTGGATTGGCCATGCTAAATTGCCCCTTAGTGTCAGGGGGACTAGCAAGGGCAAATGCGTGAGGTTATGGGGATAGGGCCTGGGTGGGATTGTGGTTGGTGCAGACTCAGTGGGCCGAATGGCCTCCTTCTGCATTGTAGGATTCTATGATTCTATGATTTACTGTTGGCAAACCCCCAAAAAAACCCTCTCGGCTGCACACTGTATATCAGAACACTGCCCACTTGCTTACCATTAGGCTGTTCTGGAGCACTCCTGCAAGCACAGAACTACTTCTCACTGGCATTCCAGAGACAGGGGCAAATATTTTTCTCAAAATTCAGTACCCTGGAAAAATGCTCCTCTTGGCCAATCAGGCATTCCGTGGAAAAGGCCAGGAGGGGAGGAACTGCTTTATCAGAGACATTGGGGTCGAATTTTAGGAATTACGGGAGGTACTTCGAAAGCCAATTAGGGGTGGACAATAATTGTTGGCATTGCCCGTGACACCCATATCGCATGAAAGCATGAAAAAAAAGTCAAACTCAGGAGCTACCGTGTTTCCTCCCCCGGCACAGTGGCACAGTGGTTAGCACTACTGCCTCACAGTGCCAGGGACCCGGCTTCAATTCCGGCCTCGGGTCACTGTCTGTATGGAGTTTGCACATTCTCCGAGTCTGCGTGGGTTTCCTCTGGGTTCTCTGGTTTCTTCCCACAGTCCAAAGATGTGCGGGTTGATTGGCTATGCTAAATTGATTCTAGTGTCAGGGGGATTAGCAGGGTAAATATGTGGGGTTACAAGAATAGGGCCTGGGTGGGATTGTGGTCAGTGCAGACTTGATGGGCTGAATGGCCTCCTTCTGCACTGTAAGGATTCTATAATTCTCCAATAACCCCTGTGTAGAGGCTCCACTTCTATCACTAGCATCGTCCTGACTTTATCAAGTTCATTAGCAAGTTACCCAGAAAAATGTCATTTAATTCGTTCATCCACCCTCACATACACACTATCACTCTCTTCCTCACACATCTCTCTTGTCACTCTAATCTTACACTATCATGAAAGGAAAATGCTTCCAAGATACTGTGAGTGCAACATCTGATTGGTCCAGTTTGTACAGTTGCCGTTGCATCTGACTGCAGGTTGCCATGATGCTGCCCAGTGCTGTCCTTTGAAGTTTGGAGACCATTAGACTAATTGTGCAAAACGGAATTAAAAGCCTTCCATTAAATGGCAACTGCAATCCATCCTGATAACTGTTTCCAAAATCACCTATCGATTGACAAGTTACAGCAGAATTTTCTCCCATTTTTAACCACACTATAAATGTACTACTTTATGTTCTTGTTCTGTAAAAACCTTTTACAGCATCAGTTCTACCCAGCAGTCTTGATAGGTTTAACTGGGAGTGTGTTGTAACAGCAGTGTGTCTTAGCATGCACCTTCATGTCAAGCTGCACTTAACACACCCAGCATGCACTTTGAAGCCAGAGGTGTGAGGACAGTGGTGAAAAGATCAGGCAAATATAAAGTTCATAGCTTTGTCCTTATTAGTTCAGAACTTCTCCTAGCCCGATAACCTGCCCCTCAAACTTCCCATTCTTCTGCTTCTGAATTCATAGAATCATAGGATCCCTACCGTGCAGAAGATGGCCATTCGGCCCATCGAGTCTGCACCAACCACAATCCCACCCAGCCTGTATCCCCTTAGCCCCACATATTTACCCTGCTAGTCCCCCTGACACTAAGGGGCAATTTAGTTTGGCCAATCAACCTAACCTGCACATCTTTGGACTGTGGGAGGAAACCGTAGGAAACCCACGCAGACATGGGGAGAATGTCCAAACTCCACACAGACAGTGATCCAAGCCGGGAATTGAACCAGGGTCCCTGGCACTGTGAGGCAGCAGTGCTAAGCACTGTGCCATCGTGCCGCCCTACTCTGCTACCGTGCCGCCCTAAATTCCTCACAGACTTATTCAAGGAGCATCAAACAAGCCTCCCATCCATTGACTCTGTCTACACTTCCCACTGCCTCAGCAAAGCAGCCAGCGTAATTAAGGAACCCACACAATCCGGACGTTCTGTCTTTCACCTTCTTCCATCGGGTAAAAGATACAAAGGTCTGAGGTCACGTACCAACCGACTCAAGAACAGCTTCTTTCCTGCTGCTGACTTTTTGAATGGATCTACCTCGCATTAAGTTGATCTTTCTCTACACCCTAGCTATGACTGTAACACTAGAAGTCCTCATAGAAGTCCTACAGTGCAGAAGGAGGCCATTTGGCTCATCGAGTCTGCACCGACCACAATCCCACTCAGGCCCTACCCCCACATATTTACCCGCTAATCCCACTAACCTACACATCTCAGGACTCTAAGGGGCAATTTTTAACCTGGCCAATCAACCTAACCCGCACATCTTTGGACTGTGGGAGGAAACCAGAGCACCCGGAGGAAACCCACGCAGACACGAGGAGAATGTGCAAACTCCACACAGACAGTGACCCGAGCCGGGAATCAAACCCGGGAACCTGGAGCTGTGAAGCAGCACTGCTAACCACTGTGCTACCATGCCGCCCCATTCTGCACTCTCTCGTTTTCTTCTCTATGAACGGTATGCTTTGTCTGTATAGCGTGCAAGAAACAATACTTTTCACTGTATGTTAATACATGTGACAATAATAAATCAATCAATATAATATAGTACAATCATCAACACTATTGCATATGATAAAGAAAGACAATGATTAAAGAATTATTTATTATTAAGCCAATGGCTGGAGTGTTGTCTGCATTTGCCAGTAGGCTGGTAACAGACTGATCTTACGTTGCTCCACATCAAGAACATTGTGAATCTCAGCACTGAGCATGCAGCGTTCTCCCCTGTCATCAGACCTCCCAAGTGAAACACATTTTGCAGACGACACTGATGAATATTCACCCACTCAACCGCAGCCTGTCAAACGTCTCCTGCATTTTAAAAACTAAGTCCAATATTTTTATTTCACTGATATATTTTGTGTCACAGATCAAATTAAGTGATCATGACAACCTTCAATTGGCTTTGGTGCTGGCACCATCAATCACGCAAATCACTAGTGATTACACCCGTGAGAAGCCGTGCGAGTGTTTCCCATTACCGCTACCCAATGTCCAATTTAATCAGTAAAAAGTATTCTACTGAGAAATGAGCTGAAAGTTATCAATCACAAGGCCACAGAAGTGAGGCGGGGAGGGTCAATTCACCAACTGGCATGGAAGAAATGGTGGGAAGGGTTTGGCTAGTAGCTTCAAAGGAAAAGGTCAGAGCATATAGCATCAATCACAAAAAACACTGTGCTGCCACACACCGCAGATGAAGAAATCAAGGGAAGTCAGGCAGAATTGTTTCACACAAAGTTTGGGTAACTTATTGATTAGGTTACATGGGATGGCTGTCAATCTGTCATTATAAACAGACTTAGGAGACAATTAGATGACAAGAGTGATTGAAGAATACAATGGGAAGAAAAAGTGCTGATGTAATAAAGAGTTGTCAGATTGATGACTTTACCCTTTATCATACATTAGATTTTTCAAACGGGAGGCAGCTTTTACTGCATGGTTATCTCTTGCGGTATATTATAAAATGCATCGTTAAATTCCTTATTGTCTCTCACCTAGCTCTTTGTGTGTTTTATGCTCTAAAATATTTATGCGCTATTTCAAACGTAATGTACAAACAAGACATCTTTTGAGTTGCCTTGTACTCTAACATTGGGAGGAATGGTTTCAGGCTTTTGGAAGCTGGTTTGAAGGTGAAGGGGTGGCCAGGGAAATGAGGAAACAAGGCATCAGGCCAGTAGGTTGCCTCCCTCAGGAATTCCTGGGGTCAAGGTGCAGCGAGGTCAGCAATCCCTGTGGGTGAAAATGCACAATTAGGATAATTAGAAAGCAAAAATGCATGAAATGTTTCGGGTAACCAGACATCCTGCTTCAGCTGTGGCAGTCCCAGTTTATCATCAAATGTTCTGGATGTCCCGACAGTCTTATTCAGATTGCTCAGATGTTCAGGTTTTCAACTTCCCCAAGTTCCCGCCCCTTTAATCCACCCTTCCAGTTCCAACTATTGATGGCAAACACTAAAGAAATCCCTGTCAGCTGCACCCTGGGAATCAGAATGTTGCCCATTTGCCTACCATGGTGCGGCTCTACCAGAACACTCCCACACATGCAGAAATACTTCTCACCAGATGCCAGAGCCCCAGGGATCAAATGGTTTCCCAAAATTCAATGCACAGGTTGGCCTTTCCGTCAGAATGCTCCTATTGGTCCATCGGGGTGGAGACTAGAAGGGTGACGCTGATTTATAAGAGGCACTGGGCTGAACTTATACGAATTATTGAGGGGAACCTCCCATGAGTTACGGGAAGGGACTTCACACGAGTTATGGGGGGATCTTCCCACAAGTTACGGGGAGGGACTTCCCACAAGTTACTGGGGGGATCTTCCCACAAGTTACGGGGAGGGACTTCCCACGAGTTACTGGGGGGATCTTCCCACGAGTTACTGGGGGAACTTCCTAAGAGTTACTGGGGGGACTTCACATGAGTTACTGGAGGTATTTCACACGAGTTACTGGGAGTAATTATTAGGAGATCAAGGGGGGTCTCTGAAAATATCAACCTGGAAGCCAGAAGGATCAGCCTCTGAGTGACAACAGGAGATGACAGTGGTGTCCACCATATGCAAGCCACACTCAGTGAGGTTGTCAATCAGTACACCACCAATCAGTGCTGAGGAATGTGGCAAGCAATTGTGTTTCAGTCCTGGCACATTCAATCAAGTGTCTCATTGAAAGGTCACATGCTTTTCTGCTTGTGGCTCTGCGTGCAGAGTATTCCCCCCCCCCCCCCCCCCAACATACCTGAGGAAATGTGGCTAGTTCATAATCCAGCTACTGGCTGAAATATCTACTGTTATAACCCAGTGTGCAACTGAAAATAAACAAGGCTTTTAAATGGAGATTGGTCTTATCATTGTGCATAAAGTGGAATATAAGATTCTGGCTGCAATCTCGTGTCAAAGACTTGGTTCCTTTTTTTTTAAAATAGGGCAGAAATGTTATTGAAGCAAAAGTCTGTGGTTCATAACAACGGACTTCAGTAATTGATGTCTTAATAGGATTGGCAACTCTGGCTAGACATTGTCCAGGAGATGTCATCACATGACCCCCTACTTTGTCCCTTACCCAGTTCCTGCCATTGTCACCAAACATGTGAATCATCAGGGAGCCCCGCCTTCACAAGGCTTTTTAAAGTTCCTGGTTTTGATTTTTGAAAATCTGGTCACCCTATATCTTTACAACAGCACACAGTTCACACACTGTGTTTGCAGGCACATGTCAGGTATTGGTCTCGGCACTGAAGGAATTACCTGCCATCTATGGAGCAGTATAAATGGGGAGATCAGCAATCAATGTTCCAGCCATGGTGTAAGGCAATGCTGACAGGAGCAAGACCTCAAAGCAAGTACTTTGGATGCGTTAGAATAAATTGATGACATTCCACTGAGGACAGTTGGAGAGATAAATGGCTTAAGGGTGCACTCTTACATGGGGTCATGGGTTCCATGTACTTTGAGATGATTAAATGCATCCCATCATTGTCTTGCAAGAGTGCCTGCCTCTGAGTCCTCACATAGAGCGGACATGGAGAAGATGTTTTCACTAGTAGGAAAAACTAGAACCAGAGGGCACAACCTCAGACTAAAGGGATGATCCTTTAAAATAGAGATGAGGAGGAATGTCTTCAGCCAGAGAGTGGTAAATCTGTGGAACCCTTTGCCTCAGAAGGCTGTGAAGGCCAGGTCATTGAGCGTCTTTAAGACAGAGCTAGATATGTTCTTGATTAATAAGGGGATCAGGGGTTATGGGGAAAAGGCAGGAGAATGGGGATGAGAAAAATATCAGCCATGATTGAATGCCGGAGCAGACTCGATGGGCTGAGTGGCCTAATTCTGCTCCTCTGTCTTTTGGTCTTATAGTCTTATCTTTCACCAAGACTTCAACTAAGGTGAATTGTGGCACTGCCTTTCCCCTTCTGGTATCCACCTTCCTCTTCTCTGTGCTTCTGTATATTTGTTGTGGACAAAGCACAGCTCTGCACGATGCTGGTGCATCTTTCAATACTCAGCCATCATTTGGGCTTCTGATGCTCCTCGCTCCCACTGCATCACCAATTCCAGAAGTGACCTCTTTGTTTATTATTGGATCCTGCAAATTTCAGCCAGAGGCCTGCTATCCTCAGGGTGAGATTGACCCGATACTGCATCAGAAACTAACGGCGGTATTCCTACATCTAGGGGTGCGGGAATAGGGAGTGTTTCCTGCTGCAGAGGCCAGTGGGAAACCACACCATGCCTCTGGCTCCAACCTCATTAATTATGTACCTGGGGTTTCGTGCTCTATTTCACAGCAGGGCAGGCACAACGGTAAAATTCCCGCCATCATATCTGGGGGCCATATTGGAAATGCGACCAACATCACTGGCCAACTGTTGAAGAAAGAAGATGGACCTCCGAGAACATTCTGCTGCTGGAAGATGGACCTCCTTAATGACACTGAATCTGGAAGTTCTGCCTTTAGATGCTTCCCCCACCCACTGCTGTCATATTCCAGGGACTAGGATTGCTGGCGGCCTCACGCCTGAACTCCAGAGACAACCCCAGATATTTGTTCAGGTGAGTCCTGACTTCTTATGCCATGTTGATCCAGCTGTGTCCTGGACCGGGTGTGCTTTCCCGCTGGTGTTACAGAAAATCAGACTTGGGTGGAAGATTCTGGTCAGGCCTTTCCGCATCCTACTAGCAGGATGAAATGCCGGCCTTCAGTGGATTTCCTGATCCACCATGCAGGCACCAACAGAAGATCCCAGAGAAAATGTATATTGGTGTAAAGCCAATTTTGGGACTCCCGCTGAATTCTCCCCCACTCCACACACCCGCCCACCATTGAAACCACCAGCGGAGCCATTGGAGAATTCAGTAAGATTCATATCCTTTTGGAACAGGGGAGGTGATTGTCTAGTGGTATTGTCTCTAGACTATTAATCCAGAAACTCAGCTAATGTTTTGGGGGCCTGAGTTCAAATCCTGCCACGGCAATGGTACGTGACCTCAGATTTTTTATATCTTTTTCCTGATGAAAGAAGGTGGAAGAGAGTATGGGGGGTGGCACAGTGCTTAGCACTGCTGTCTCACAGTGCCAGGGACCTGGGTTCAATTCCTGACTTGAGTGGCTGTCTGTGTGGAGTTTGCACATTCTCCCCGTGTCTGCATGTATTTCCTCTGGGTGCTCCGGTTTCTTCGCACAGTCCAAAAATGAGTGGGTTAGGTTGATTAGCCATGCTAAATTGCCCCTTAGTGTCAGGGGGACTAGCTAGGATAAATACATGGGGTTATGGGGATGAGGCCTGGGTGGGATTGTGGTCGGTGCAGACTTGATGGGCTGAAAGGCCTCCTTCTGCACTGTAGGATTCTATAATTCTCAATGTCTGGGGTACGTGGGGTCCTTGATTATGCTGGCTGCTTTTCCGAGGCAGCAGGAAGTTTAGATTGAGTCAATGAGTGGGAGGCTGGTCTGAGTGATGGACTGGGCTACGTTCACGCCCCGTTGTGGTTTCTTGCAGTCTTTGTCAGAGCAGGAGCCATACCAGGGTGCTACATCTGGAAAGAATGCTTTCTATGCTGCATCAAAGAGGCACAAAGCTGATCTCCGGGGCTGCAATTCTTCCATTATACCAACTGAACTTGGTTGGAAAGAGGCAAAATTGAGCATTAAATGCCCACTGCTGGCCCGAGCTAAATTTTCTCTGATCCCTCAGGTACCTTTATTGGGATTACTTTTGCCTCCTCTTCCCCATGTGACACATTAAGGTCGTGGTAGTTTGATAAAGAGGGGGCAGGGTTGTGCACGATTTTCCTGTCATCCATCTGCCTTATTGTGACATCCCTGAATTGCTGGGAGAAAGACAACAGTAGACTTGAGAAAGCATGACTAATGGTGCCAATTTTTCCAAATGGAAGTCTAACTCTCCATCTAAGTGCAAGTTCTGAGTGTCCATAAGTATGACCTAAGCTGCATAAAAGTTGCCAACTGGACCATGAAAGTGTTCTATCAATAGGAATTACTAGCCCTAAGAAAAGATTCATCAGCATTCAATCGATACCAACCATTAGCGCAAAGAGCTACCAACAAAGGGGAAAAGAGTAAAACTTCCTCTCTTCACCCCTAGCAACCCCACACTCTAATCAATGTTGAAGAAAGAGGAGGAGGAGGGATAAAGAAAACTGAAGGCTGCTGTGTTCACATCATCACAAATCGCTGCAGCACAACCTTTGTGACACTCACACAGTGTTTGATAATAGCAGAGGCAGAAAGCGCCCACACATGTAATTGCAAATAGGTTTAATTTTCTGATTCTGAGCAGCATGGATGCCTGGTAGTCAAACAGAGCTCAGCTGTTGCCAAGCAAATAAAACACACAGAGAGAAAAAAACAGTCCTAAGTGCCTGGGACAGAAGCGATCAGTTCCATACACTGATGAAGCAATGACAAGGGATCAGTAACAGGAAAGCAACAGGGAGCAGTCTATTCTTTTTAATAAATCGTGATTCATTGTCACTTGGCTCTTCATAATACACAGAAAATTGTGTTTGCGTGGCATTTTAGATGTGCTTAAAGCAGAGGTACAACACATTGAGGTAAGGATTCCATTATTAATTTTCAAACACAATCTCGGCAATGCAGTCGCAGAAAAAACATGACAGAACTAATGGAAGATATGGGGATTTATTGGTTCAAAATAGCACTGCACAAAAGGCTCCGAATTGAATTGTCAAAGATGTAAGATATTACACTTGACGAGCACGTTTTAAATTAGTCACACATTTATCTATTTTAAAGACAGGTTCTCCAAATTGTTCTTGATTTGCTTGGCAATGTGTAGCATGAAATAAGTCATGACAATAAGCATCGTCTTAAGTTTGACAATACATTGATGAAAGTAGACCAAGGTGAGGAGGGAGAGGGGAGGAAGAATTCCAACCATTAAATATCATATATATATGGCAGGAAGATGTCCTCTTTTCAATTAGCATACTAATGGTGGTGCAGGAATAAAACAAATATGTTTGAATGACATTGTGTCTCCCCCACCACCCCCACCCCACATGCTTTTTAAATAAAATCATTAACCCATTAATATTTGGTTTGTGCTTCTGCACAGTGGCCTGGGAATCTTTGCACTGAATTGGCAACAAAGGGAGAAGCAGTGCTGGGATAAAATGTTTTTGCTGTATTGGAGCTGGCTGTAAGGTGCAGCAGTCTGGACAAATCAGCCAACTGCATGTGTGGTGGGTTTTCTGGTCCTTCCTGCCAGCTGGATCTTCCAGTTCCACTGAAGGCAAACCCCCACAGTGAACAGGTGAGGCATGCAAAATGCCGTAGACTTTGGCGGGACCAGAACATACTGCCAGTGGCCAAAGGTGAGCTGGTTCCGCTGCCGGAAAACACACCGCCGGGGGCCAGAAAATCTCAGCCAGAGACTCCAAGACATCACAAATAATTTATTTTATTCTTTTACGGGATGTGAGCATGTGGTTCTCTCTTGTTGGACATTAAAGTTTTAAAAAATTATTTATTAGTCACAAGTAGGCTTACATTAACACTGCAATGCAGTTACTGTGAAAATCCTCTAGTCGCCACACTCCGGCACCTGTTTGGGTACACTGAGGGAGAATATGCCAATGCACCCAGCCAGCACATCTTTCGGACTGTGGGAGAATACCGGAGCATCTGGAGGAAACACATGCAGACACGGGGAGAACATGCAGACTCCACATAGCCAGTGACCCAAGCCAGGAATCAAACCTGGGTCCCTGGTGTTGTGAGGCACCACTGTGCCACCGTGCCACCCGTGGTCATGGTCATGGCCCGGCAGTTGTATGGTGTAAATGTTGCTTGCCACTGCTGAGCCCATGCTGTTCAGGTCATGCTGCATATGGACACAGACTGCGTCAGTATCTGAGTAGCCTTGAATTGCACTTAACACTGAGCATCCACCACTTCCGACCTTATGATAAAGGGAAGGTCATTACTGAAGCAGCTGGAATTGTCGAGCCGAGGAGATTACTTTGAGGAATCCTGCAGCAATGTCCTGAGACTGAGATGTTTGACCTCCAGTAACCGCCACCATCTTCTTTTGTGCTCCAACCAATTGAGAGTTTCTCCACTGATTCACATTGAGTTCAATTTTGCTAGGACTCCTTGACGCCACACTCAATCAAGTTCAGCACTAGTGTCAAGGTGATGGTCAGATCCTCCACAATTTCCTCACTGGCTTCTTTTAATTATCTGGGGTACATTTCATCTGACTTTGGTGATTTATCCACTTTCAAGGATGCTAATCCTCTTAATACTTCCACTCTCGCAAAGTTTATCACACCCAATACCTCACCATCTTCCTCCTTCACAAATGCTGCATTGTTCCCTCTTTCATGAAGATAGATGCAAAGTGTTTATTAAGGACCAAGCCCACATCTTTCTGCCATATAATCCTGAAAGTTTCTCAGATGGATGCTCAGATACAAGGGCATGCAATGAAGTTGGTATTAAACCTTTTACCTGGATTTTCCTTGGACTGTCTATTCTCCTTGGAGAGGCGAAGGATGAGAGGTGACCTGATAGAGGTGTATAAGATGTTGAGAGGTATTGATAGAGTGGATTCTCAGAGGCTTTTACCCAGGGCTGAAATGGTTGTCACGAGAGGCCACAGGTTTAGGGTGCTGGGGAGTAGAGGAGATGTTAGGGGTAAGTTTTTCACTCAGAGGGTGGTGGGTGCGTGGAATCGGCTGCCGGTAGTGGTGGTGGAAGCGGATTCGATTGAGTCTTTTAAGAGACTTTTGGATAGGTTCATGGAGGTTAGTAAGATAGAGGGTTATAGATGAGCCTAGAAGGTAAGGAAATTGTTCGGCGCAACTTGTGGGCCGAAGGGCCTGTTTGTGCTGTAGCTTTTCTATGTTTCTATGTAGGATCTAGGAGTTCTTGGCAGTGTTAGGCTACAAGGCACAGGAGGTCAGAAAGTACATTCTCTGGCCTCCCCATCAATCTTTGGCTCTGGAGGTTTGTTTGCTGCCCTTGGTTGTAGCTTTGGCTCAGTGGTAAGACTCTCATAGAATTTTAGAATCTCTACAGTGCAAAAGGAGGCCCTTTGGCCCATTGCGTCTGCATCGACAACAATCCCACACAGGCCCTATCCCCGTAACCCTGCTAATCCCCCTGACACTAAGGGTCAATTTAGCATGGCCAATCCACCTAACCCGCACATCTTTGGACTGTGGGAGGAAACCAGAGCACCCGAAGGAAACCCATGCAGACAAGAGGAGAATGTGCACACAAACTGGTATTGAACCCGGGCCTCTGGTACTGTGAGGCAGCAGTGCTAAACATTGCACCACCGTGCCACCCGTTTTTACCATCACTGGGTCAGAAAGTTAAGGTCTCAAGATCCACTCAAGACTTCAGCACATGAGAGCAGCTGGCACCACAGGGCAGTACTGAGGAGTGCTGTTTTTTGAATGACATATTAAACCAAGACTCTATCTGTCCTCTTAGATAGGCATAAAGAAATCCCATGAAGTTCTCCCGAGTGACATGAACAATCTTTATTTCTCAACCAACATAATTAAAATAGGTTTTTTGGCTCTGATCGCAATGCAGCTTGAGGGACCTTGGTGTGTGAAAATTGATTACTTAACATTACAACAATAACTGATCCTTGAAAAATGCTTCATTGGCCACACAGCACTTTGGGGCAATTGAGGTTGTGAAAGATGCAAAATAAATAAAGGATCTGTTTCTTTCTTTCTTGTTTGGTCACGGAGTCTCCCAAATCTCATGAGCAGATGAATCTTCCAAGAACATCAATCCTTGTAACCTTCGATATTCCCAGAGGAAATGGAGCCACCCTCCAACATGTCACTCCAACATTGAAATCCATATTACTTATCCCTCACCCATTGCATTCCTCAGATGATGTTCCCATGACCCCAACATTGCTACTGTAACAGTAAGCTAGTAATCAAATAAACAAAAGCCAAGAAGACATTATCAAAAATTAACTTCAAATCAAATTTTGTTTTGAGTTCCTCATTTAATTTTTTAATAATTATTTTTATTTTAGAATTTTCCCATCATGAGCGAAACAAGGAGGTGAACAATTTAAAACAATATTTAGAATTAGACAATTAACATTGTTAAATCGAAGATTGTTCTCGTTTTTCAGATGCACTATTTTGCAGTTCAATGTACAATCATGTCCTGGTAATGCTTTTCCCTCATACACTCTCTGCACTCTGCCCCTTCTCGATCACCGAGCTTTACCCTCTCGGGTCATGATACTAAATATGCCAAACATAACTAAAGGGGAAAGATGGGTTTGTGTCACAAAGAGAAACAACTTGCAAAAATATGATATTTTATCATGTTCTTGGGACTTAAAAACATTGTTGAGTAAAAAAAGATCAAGGTCAATCTTGTCTACCCTCAACCATCCTGTAGCTACATGATATAGCGATATTTGAACTCTTGACCATGGATTGTCTCGACAAAAGCAGATCAGTATGGTGGCGAGACACCACTGTAAACCTGAATTTCCAGCATTCCTGCAAGAAACTGGAACTTTCTTCGCCAGTGTGTTTCTGCCTCATTGCTCTGAAACAAGGCACCAAAGGTCAATACAGATGACATTGCAGCTGCTTCCGAACTAATTCAAAGGCAACAACCACCACCAAAAATAGAGTTGAAAAGTTGCTTAAACTGCCTCTGCAAAAAACTGCCCCCTTCAGCCCACCTTCACCACTGAAGGGGTGGACACAGTGCTGACAACCATCAGGTCTAGGAAGACCACTGGGCTCAATACCACCAACCCAGAATTTCTCAAGATCCAAGGCCCATATGGACAGATGTGGTTTGTCAAACTTACCTCCTAAAGACTTGGGGGTGTATTTTCCTCTTCTCCCCACCACAGTGGGAGACAGGCGGACCATGAAAAGGTCTGTTGACCTCGGGCAGGATTTTCTGGTTTTGGGGAGAGCACGGCCGGAAAATCACGCCCTTAAACTCCTCTTCGAAATCAGTTAGCAACACATAGGTTTAGGTGCTTGCATCTGGACTGCCAGTTCTTGAGCCTCCAGAATACCTCGGGAGAGAGAGAGATAAGAGAGAGAAAGAGAGACCTATTTGTCCGAGCAGATCCCAAACAGAGAGAGAGAGAGACAGAGAGAAAGAGAGAGAGAGAGAGAGAGACCCCTTTTTTCTTTCAGAATCTGGCAGTAACGACCTGATTTTCTCTCTAAGCTTAGCTCCCTCAATCAACCTATTGAAAAACCTATTCTGAAGCCACAGGGGAAAAACCAAATAAACAAAAATGCATTAACTCAGATTGAAACAAACACATCCCAAGCTAAAATCAATCATTATCCTGCATTCTCAGCATGTGAGCTGGCTGTTTTGCAGACAAATTGGCACTGTGTAAAACAGAGCTGAACTTTAAACATACCCTTCACAAGAAACATGATATAAATACATTTCTTAAAGGCAAAGTATCATCACAATATCTCCAGTGATATTTTTGAAGATTTCAAAGGAATGTGTTTTTTTAAGTAGAGTCTCTGGCACCAACGAGACTGCTGCCCAAGTGTCCACTTTCATTTTTACTGGCTGTCCATCCAACAGTGGAGTCACCAGTATCTGTTCATAGCACCCGCAATGGTTAGCACATTCAATGACAATTCATCTTCAGACTCGATTCGCGCTCGTCCTTTTTTCACTGCACGAATGCTGTTTCCTTTGTTTTGTCGATACGCTGCTGTATTCTTCTCTTGCTCTTTGCTCAAAACTTGTTTTTTCTTCCAGCATGCACGCTCAGTGAGGCCTCTTTTTCCACAGCTTCTGCATATAATATCCTTGCACCAGCAATCCGCAGCTGAAAGTCCTGTCTTTGCACATCTGCGGCAAGTATGAGTCTGTGTTTGAGTGTGAATTTTGAAACTCTTAGACGTTGCTTCAGCTGATATTTTGTGAGTCTTCGCATCTGCATTCAGTTGCTGATCTTCTTTCACTGCTAGCTCCATTGACACAGCAATTTCCATGGTCTTTTGTATCAGGCAACTTTTGGCTAGCAACTGTTTCAGTATTGCTTCACTTCTCAGACCACAGACTTGTCTGTCCCGGATTGTATCATTTAATACATCACCAAACTCACCGTACTCTACAAGTCTTTCAGTATAACCATCAATTTAAGAACATAAGAACATAAGAAATAGGAGCAGGAGTAGGCCATCTAGCCCCTCGAGCCTGCCCCGCCATTCAATAAGATCATGGCTGATCTGAAGTGGATCAGTTCCACTTACCCGCCTGATCCCTATAACCCCTAATTCCCTTACCGATCAGGAATCCATCTATCCGTGATTTAAACATATTCAACGAGGTAGCCTCCACCACTTCAGTGGGCAGAGAATTCCAGAGATTCACCACCCTCTGAGAGAAGAAGTTCCTCCTCAACTCTGTCCTAAACTGACCCCCCTTTATTTTGAGGCTGTGCCCTCTAGTTCTAGTTTCCTTTCTAAGTGGAAAGAATCTCTCCATCTCTACCCTATCCAGCCCCTTCATTATCTTATAGGTCTCTATAAGAAGGGCGGCACGGTAGCACAGTGGTTAGCACTGCTGCTTCACAGCTCCAGAGTCCCGGGTTCGATTCCCGGCTTGGGTCACTGTCTGTGTGGAGTTTGCACATTCTCCTTGTGTCTGCGTGGGTTTCCTCCGGGTGCTCCGGTTTCCTCCCACAGTCCAAAGATGTGTGGGTTAGGTTGATTGGCCAGGTTAAAAATTGTCCCTGAGATGTGTAGTTAGAGAGATTAGCGGGTAAATATGTGGGGGTAGGGGTTGGGTGGGATTGTGGTCGGTGCAGACTCGATGGGCCGAATGGCCTCCTTCTGCACTGTAGGGTTTCTATGTTTCTATGTTCTATGTTTCTATGTTTCTATAAGATCCCCCCTCAGCCTTCTAAATTCCAACGAATACAAACCCAATCTGCTCAGTCTCTCCTCATAATCAACACCCCTCATCTCTGGTATCAACCTGGTGAACCTTCTCTGCACTCCCTCCAAGGCCAATATATCCTTCCACAAATAAGGGGACCAATACTGCACACAGTATTCCAGCTGCGGCCTCACCAATGCCCTGTACAGATGCAGCAAGACATCTCTGCTTTTATATTCTATCCCCCTTGCGATATAGGCCAACATCCCATTTGCCTTCTTGATCACCTGTTGCACCTGCAGACTGGGTTTTTGCGTCTCATGCACAAGGGCCCCCAGTTCCCTCTGCACAGCAGCATGTTGTAATTTCTTTCCATTTAGATAATAATCCAATTTGCTATTATTTCTTCCAAAGTGAATAACCTCGCATTTGTTAACATTATACTCCATCTGCCAGATCCTCGCCCACTCACTCAGCCTGTCCAAATCTCTCTGCAGACCTTCTACGCCCTCCACACGATTCACTTTTCCACTTATCTTTGTGTCATCTGCAAACTTTGTTACCCTACACTTCTTCTTGATTACGTTCATGAAATCTGAAACATTCTGCAATTATTAAAAGCTTTGACGAATAGGAGGCTTGCAGAAGTTTCACAATTTCATCATATGTCTTAGTGCCCGAGTTTGCTGGCTGCACGAGACTCCTGAGGAGATTAAGGGGCCGGAATTCTCCCAAAAAAATTGTAAGTGTCGAATCGACGTGAAAACTGCAGTAAATCACATTGGTTTATTTCAGTGATAGTCCAGAGAAGAATCTCCCACACTCTGTGCACTGCTGAGTGCAGTAGCGCAAGAGAAAAAGCCTGCAAAGTGGCGAGGATTAGTGGGAGGCCAGAGGATTGGGAAGCCTTTAAAAACGAGCAGCGGACAACTAAAAATGCAATAAGGGGGGAGAAGATGAAATATGAGTTTAAGCTAGCTAATAATATAAAAGAAGATAGGAAGAGTTTTTTTCAATATATAAAAGGTAAGAGAGAGGCAAAAATAGACATTAGACCACTGGAAAATGAGGCTGGAGAAGTAATAATAGGAAGCAAAGAAATAGCAGAGGAACTGAACAGTTACTTTGCATCAGTCTTCACCAGTGGGATGCCAGAGCTCCAGGAGAATCAAGGGGCACAGGGGAGTGCAGTGGCCATCACTAAGGAGAAGGTTCTGGGGAAACTAAAAGGTCAGAAGGTGGATAAATCATCTAGACTGGATGGACCATACCCCAGGGTTCTAAAAGAGATAGCTGAGGAAATTGTGGAGGCATTGGTTGTGATCTTTCAGGAACCACGGGAGGCAGGGAGGGTCCCAGATGACTGGAAAGTAGCGAATGTAACACCGCTGTTTAAGAACTTCCTGAACTTCCTAACTCACAGACCACAATCAATAAGGATTGGCAACAACACCTCCTCCATGATCATCCTCAACACTGGTGCCACACAAGGCTGTGTTCTCAGTCCCCTACTATACTCCTTATACACCTATGACTGTGCGGCCAAATTCCCCTCCAATTCGATTTTCAAGTTTGCTGACGACTCCACCATAGTGGGTCGGATCTCAAACAATGACGAGACAGACTAAAAGAATGAGATAGAATGTCTGGTGAACTGGTGCGGCAACAATAATCTCTCCTTCAATGTCAACAAAATGAAGGAGATTGTCATCGACTTCAGGAAGTGTAAAGGAGAACATGCCCCTGACTACATCAATGGGGACAAAGTAGAAAGGGTCAAGAGCTTCAAGTTTTTAGGTGTCCAGATCACCTGGTCCCCCCATGCCGACATTATAGTTAAGAAAACACACCAACGCCTCTACTTTCTCAGAAGACTAAGGAAATTTGGCATGTCAGCTACGACTCTCACCAACTTTTACAGATGCGCCATAGAAAGCATTCTTTCTGGTTGTATCACAGCTTGGTATGGCTCCTGCTCTGCCCAAGACCGCAAGGAACTACAAAAGGTCATGAATGTTGCCCAATCCATCACACAAACCAGCCTCCCATCCATTAACTCTGTCTACACTTCCCGCTGCCTCGGCAAAGCAGCCAGCATAATTAAAGACCCTACGTACCCCGGACATTCTCTCTTCCACCTTCTTCCATCGGGAAAAAGATACAAAAGTGTGAGGTCACATACCAACTGGCTCAAGAACAGCTTCTTCCCTGCTGCTGTCAGACTTTTGAATGGACCTACCTCGCACTAAGTTGATCTTTCTCTACACCCTAGCTATGACTGTAACACTACATTCTGCACTCTCTCATTTCCTTCACTATGAGCGGTATGCTTCGTCTGTATCGCGTGCAAGAAACAATACTTTTCACTGTATATTAATGCATGCAATAATAATAATAAATCAAATCAAATCAACAAGGGAGGGAGGCAGCAGATGGGAAATTATAGGCCGGTTAGCCTGACTTCGGTCATTGACAAGAATTTAGAGTCCATTATTAAAGATGAAATCACGGAGTACTTGGAATTACTTGATAAGATAAGACTGAGTCAGCACGGCTTCGTCAAGGGGAGGTCATATTTGACAAATCTGTCAGAGTTCTTTGAGGAGGTAGCAAAGAAGTTAGACAAAGGAGAACCAGTGGACATGATTTATTTAGATTTCCAGAAGGCCTTTGACAAGGTGCCGCATAGGAGACTGTTAAATAAGTTAAGAGCCCATGGTATTAAGGGTAAGATCCTGGCATGGATAGAGGATTGGCTGACTGGCAGAAGGCAGAGAGTGGGGTTAAAATTACCTTTTTCAGGGTGGCAGCTGGTGACTAGTGGTGTGCCACAGGGGTCAATGCTGGGACCACAACTTTTCACAATATACATTAACAATTTGGAGGAAGGATCTGAAGGCACTGTTGCTAAGTTTGCAGATGATACAAAGATACATAGAGGGACAGGTAGCATGGAAGAACCAGGGGGGCTGCAGAAGGATTTGGACAGGTTAGGAGAGTGGGCAAAGAAGTGGCAGATGGATTACAATGTGGAAAAGTGTGAGGTTATGCACTTTGGAAGGGGGAATGGAGGCATAGACCATTTTCTAAATGGGAAAATGCTTAGGAAATCAGAAGCACAAAGGGATGTGGGAGTCATTGTTCAAGATTCTCTTGAGGTTAATGTGCAGGTTCAGTCGGCAGTTAGGAAGGCAAATGCAATGTTAGCATTCATGTCGAAAGGGCTAGAATACAAGAGCAGGGATGTGCTTCTGAGGCTGTATAAGGCTCTGGTCAGACCTCATTTGGAGTATTTGGAGCAGTTTTGGGCCCCTAAGGAAGGATGTGCTGGCCTTGGAAAGGGTTCAGAGGAGGTTCACAAGAAAGATCCCTGGAATGAAGAGCTTGTCGTCTGAGGAACGGTTGAGAACTCTCGATCTGTACTCGTGCAGTTTAGAAGGATGAGGAGGGATCTTATTGAAACTTACAGGATTGTACAAGGCCTGGATAGACTGGACATGGAGAAGATATTTCCACTAGTAGGAAAAACTAGAACCAGAGGGCACAACCTCAGGCTAAAGGGACGATCCTTTAAAACAGAGATGAGGATGAATTTCTTCAGCCAGAGAGTGGTGAATCTGTGAAACTCTTTGCCACGGAAGGCAAAGATCATTGAGTGTCTTTAAGATAGAGATAGATAGATTCTTGATTAATAAAGGGTTCAGGGGTTATGGGGAAAAGGTAGAAGAATGGGGATTGAATGGCGGAGCAGACTCGATGGGCCAAGTGGCCTAATTATGCTTCTACGTCTTATGGTTTTATGGTAAATCATGTAAAAAGTCAGTGGGCGACAATTCCCATTGGCGAGGCCGGCAGCATAGCTCTGAGCGGGCCACTGTGCATGCGCCCATCTGTCAGCCCCGAGATTGGTGCATGCACAGTGGCACCTGTCTGCTGCCTCCCAATTGCTGGTCAACCCCGCGACCCCCGCAACAGCAGCCCATTCAATCCCCCCACAGCCTGATCACTTGTCTCCCGAACATGTCCGGACCCGGCCTCGACCCCCACCCTCCTGCCGGCCTGCCCCGATCTCATGCAACCCTCCCCCCCCCCCCACCCCGATCCCACCACCCCCCTCGGCAGTACCAACTCCCACCCCCCATGCAGTGCCGACCATCCCCCCCGGGCATGCTGATGCCCCCAGCCCAATGGCCAGCCCCGATCTCTGGCCTCCGTCCCCTAACAATTCCGACTGCAGAGTGGCAGCGGTACCCCCCACCCCCACCGATCTCCCCACCTGGCCCCACCCCCACCTGGCCTCATCCCCTCAGGACCCTCCCTTTTGGCAAGGTGCTCCCTCGGCGTTGGCACTTTGCTCCTTGGGCATAACCAGGGGGCCCAGGCTTGCACTGCCAGGGTGCCACTGCCCAGGGGGCACACCCCCCACCCCACCCCCCTGGGGGAAACCAATTGCCCCTCACTCCAGAGGGGTCGGGCTGCCAGCTCCCCAAAAGTGCGAAGCTACTGTAAACTGTGCTGGGGTGAAATATTCCTGGTGGAGGGGGGAGGCTAGCGGACCCGGAGACTTCAGTCCCGGGCCCGCTAATCACATTAAATTATATTAAAATTAGAATTGCCATATATTTCTGGCACGGAGCTGACGGCGCTGGGAATCCGGCACTGGGAGACACGCTCGGGGCTGGACGCTCAGCGTGGATTGCGTGCATCGGGCGCCACCTAAATCTCCCAGCTCACTGCATTAAAAAATCAGCACAGCAGGATGACAGACTTGCTCAGGAACATGGGAACCCTTATTTCTTCTGCTATTTGTAAAAAATAATCAAACCATTTGTATTGGAGACCCATTGCTCCGATATTTTCGTCAGAGGGTCCCAGGCACCACAACATCCCACCATTTTCTTTCTATGGAAGGTCCTCCATGTGCACAATGTGCAACGTGTCTACCTTGCTTTTTCCTTTTAAAACAAGGCGCAGCCAACGCTTCAGCCTCCCAGTCTATATTTGGTTCAGCAGAGCTAATGTCCCTCATGTCCACCAAGCTCATTCTGTCTGGAGCATGTGGAGAACATTTTTAAAGTCCTTTTTCTTGCCTTTTATTGGTTTTATTTTTCCTCTCTGGTGGCGAGCAAATGCTGTTTGACATCCTCGTCACCAATTTTTGCGTTGTGTCCGCAGGATTGATGCTAGGAGGCCACAGAAGTTGAACAAACTAAGGAGCTTTATTATGGAAATGTGTTCAGTACAAGCTGCAAACCTACTCTGGCAGTTACCCGCATGAACAACCTGTGACATAACCTCCAGTGAGGTCATGCACACATTATCTTAAAGTGCACAGTTCAGCTTCACTGCTGCTGATAGAGAATCACTGTAAATACACAACAGTCCTTCCACACGCTATCAGAATTGATGATGTGCAGATGCCAGCGTTCGACTGGGGTGGGCAAAGTAAGAAGTTTCACA
The DNA here is from genome assembly GCF_964213995.1 of Mustelus asterias. Lineage (NCBI taxonomy): Eukaryota > Metazoa > Chordata > Chondrichthyes > Carcharhiniformes > Triakidae > Mustelus > Mustelus asterias. Next base: position 33,586,185 of record NC_135807.1, on the reverse strand, counting down.
ACACCAGGTTAAATTCCAACAGGTTTATCTGGAATCACGAGCTTTCGGAGCACTCACCTGATGAAGGAGCAGAGCTCGTGATTCCAAATAAACCTGTTGGACTTTAACCTGGTGTCATGCGACTTCTTAGTGTTTCAGAATTGATGTGGAGATGCCGGCGTTGGACTGGGGTGAACACAGTAAGAAGTCTCGAAGGAGCAGCGCTCTGAAAGCTTATGGTATTTGCTATCAAATAAACCTGTTGGACTTTAACCTGGTGTTGTGAGACTTCTTACTGGTTTCAGGATTGAGGCAGGGTTCCAGCGGCACTTGTTTTTAAAGTTTATTTATTATTGTCACATGTGGGCTTACATTAACACTGCATTGAAGTTACTGTGAAAATCCCCGAGTCGCTAAACTCTGGCGCCTGTTCAGGCACACTGAGGCAGAATTTAGTGTAGCCAACCAGCACGTCTTTCAGACTGTGGGAGGAAACCGGAGCACCGAGGAAACCCACGCAGACACTGGAAATTGAGCATCCCAATCCCAGGATTTGCGAAATTGCCAGCTTTTTTTCTGACCATGCCCCGCCAGCGTGATGGCGTGTGCCACACCTCCACATTTTCTGCACCAACTGCTGGATTATCTGGTGAGAAATGCTGATAGTGCGGCCAGTGAGCTGCACGCCAGTTTTCTCGTCTGAGCCAGCACTGGCTGAAAAAATGATGAAGTTGCACCCCAAGTATACAATGGGGACAAAACCAACTGAATACAGACATTCAACAATTGTCTACGACAGGAATCAGTGCAATATATCTATGTTGTATCTATGGAGAGCTGGCAAATACTCACACAAAGCTGTCCACCATTTACAAGGCACAAGTCAGGAGTGTGATGGAATACTCTCCACTTGCCTGGATAAGTGCAGTTCAAGAAGCTTCACACCATCCAGGACAAAGCAGCCCATTTGATTGCTACTGCTTCCACAAACATTCAATCCCTCCACCACTGACAAACAGTGGCAGCCGTGTGAAGCATCTACAAGATGCACTGCAGGAACTCACCAAAGTTCCTTAGGCAGCACCTTCCAAACCCATGAATACTACCATCTAGAAGAGCTGTAGATACCTGGTTCCCCTCCAAGTCACTCACCATCCTGACTTGGAAATATATCACCGTTCCTTCACTGTCGCTGAGTCAAAATACTGGAATTCTCTCCCTAACAGCACTCAGAGAAAACCCACGCAGACATGGGGAGAATGTGCACAGTCACCCAAGGCCGGAATTAAATCGAACCTGCATCCCTGGTGCTGTGAGGCAGCAGTGCTAACTATTCTGCCACCGTACCGCCCAATTGGACATCTCAGATGTTAACACCATCCTCCCAGAGGCTGGTGAGACTAAAGCATGATATTGATGGAAATAGGTCAGACGGTGAAAGATTGAAACATATCCAGCTTTCCGGTTTGGGAGGCGAGATAAAAATAGAAAAGCCTGCTCAAGATTAACTGTCTTAAAATGTTCATACTTTCTTCCAGCTATTTCCTCTCCAGAAATCTTCTGTAAAGCCCCTGGCTGTTAGAGCAGCTGAACACCGATCAACATCACATTCATTAGTTCTCTGATATTTACAGCAGAGCTGAAGCTAAAAAGACATTAATATGGATTAAAGGATGGAATAACCAAGCAGTCCACTTGTGGCAGCCGAACTAATCTCAAGGAAATTGTTTTTCCACCACCTGTATCAAAGATTTTAAACAGTGCATCTCATACTCAGTAATCCATCTAAAATACAAACAATTTTTGGTCCTGTAAAGGAAAAGTACCCACATACTTGAACCAGAGGAAGACATAGGGCTGGCAAGAAAGACCGGGACTGTGGAATTAATTGTATTCTAGCAGCGAGCCAGCACAGACATGATGTGTTAAATGGCCTCCTCATTGCTGTGAATTTCCATGGCTTCAGAGAGTTCTCACTAGCTTTTCAAGAAATGCATGTCAGATGATGAGTGAAGCACATTTTCCGTTTTTGTCACTCAACATCAAGCCAGCTATCAGTCACGTACAGTGAAAGGCTGCAGGGTAAAACTTCTTCAACAGTGAGACCATGGCAAGATATGCTGCCTGACATCAGACTCCTATAGCAACTTCTCTACTCGGAACTCAGGCATGGCAGGTGACTCCCAGGGGGATGATGGAAAAGAATAGGGTGAAATGCCCCAAGTCACTTCACAGCAGTATTCTCAAACAAGTTGGACGCTGAGCAGCTCAGCTCTGCAACAAATGTACCAGACGTGCATATTTCAGGCATGGCATGCACCAGACACCATCTTGAAGTGAGAATGTTAGCGCTGATGTTAGAAGCATGTCGCACAATCAGACTGTGAATTTAGCAAGGATATAATATTGATTTGACAACAGCACTGCCTTTTCCCACCTTAGAAAGTGGAGCATGCAGTGGAGGCAATGCTAATGGAATTTCTCTAGCTCTCTTTTGTGTCGCTGATGCACAGTCCAGGTCTCACTGCAGTACAGTAGTGTGGTGATGACAAATGTACACCGTACTTGGGACTCCTGTTGTCCTGCGGAGGACTTTGTTGTCAAACCCTTGCTTTCATGTTTGTAAGAGGTTGAGCCAAAGTAGTTCTGGATCTCCTCATCAGTGGTGGTCTTTTGAAAGAGGTTGTCTGCCAAGCTATGGGAAGTGGCCAGTCTATCCTTCAACATATACATAAGGTGGAATATTTAACTGGCTAGGTCTGTGTCAATTATGAGGTTTGTTTTGACAACACTCAAGGACAGGCCGAGATTTTTGTATGAAGAATTGAAGAGATCGAGAGAATGTTGCAAATCAGGTGCAGAGGGAGTAATGACACTACAGCCATCCACAAACATTAGATCATGGGTGTCTATGGTTGTCCATTTAGTTTTGGCATGGGGGCAACTGTGGTTAAAGAGTTTTCCCTCGAGGCAGTATTTAATACTGACACCATAGGGCAGTTGAGCACTAATGAGGTGAATAACCACTGTCAGGTAGATTGTAAATAGCATCGAGACAATTATGCAGCATTGTTCCAAAATCAATCAATTCAGGGGCTTAAAATCCCTACAGTGCAGAAGGAGGCCGTTTGGTCCATCACGCCTGCACCGTCAACAATCCCATCCAGGCCATATCCCTGTAACCCCATATATTTACTCTGTTAGTCCCCCTGAAACTAAAGACAATTTAGCATGGCCAATCCACCTAACCCACACATCTTTGGACTGTGGGAGGAAACCGGAGCACCCCGGAGGAAACCCATGCAGACACGGGGAGAATGTACAAACTCCACACAGACAGTGACCCAAGGCTAGAATTGAACCCGGGTCCCTGGCATTGTGAGGCAGCAGTGCTAACCACTGTGCCACCGTGCCGCCACTCAATCCCAGTTCAAATTTTGATGACATATTTTTCAGATCTCCCATCGAAGACAGTTGCAGTCACAACATCATGAAGCAACCAACATTTAAATCCCCCAAGTTAGGTATCTGTTATCAAATGACAAATTTGAGTACAAAAAAGAAATTCTCACTTTGCTGCTTACAGCAGGCAGTGAGAATTCTTCACCTTGGCCAGAATTTTCTTGGAATGGAGTAGGTCTCAACATCGGGACTGTAGGCAAGTCCCGAGCATACATGGGCAAGCAGCGTGACCACAGCAGCAATCTTCAAGGACACGGTTTCTATTGCCTCCAGTTCCGATGATTCCCTCTCCATTTGGAAAGTTGCATGAAGGTGGCGTCCTTGCAGTTGGCTGCTTCCTCAAGCTGTGTGGGGTCTCTCTGCCACCAGCAAAGTGTCTGCGGCCCCTAAAAATGGCTCTTAAGTGTCCTTTAATCATTTAAATTAGCTGCCACCCCCAATCAACAAAGAGCAGCTATGCTTCAGCTCCCACCACTGGTAAAATAGCCCAGTGACTGAACTGCAGAGTGGAGTCATCCCAATGCCACCACCACCTGTCCCTTCCTCACCCCCACAGCTCTGTCTCCTAGTTCACCACCAGGGGGGCCAGTAAAATTCCATTCCACGTGTCTTATTTTCAAACTCAACAGAGGACTGTGCGCTGCACGAATGCTTTTCATTACATGCACCAAAACTACCTTTCTTTTGTGAGGATGTCGATTTTAGTGCCGTCTTGATGCTGTTGGATTTTCTGCAGTGGGAAGTCAACAGACTGCTCACCAGACTTATTCATATTGAGCTATTATAGCTGACAGAGCAAAACTTTCATTCCATCAGTCTGAACAGGATACAGGCCTAGGCGCAGAGCTGAAACATTGATGTCTAAAGCCTTTCATCACCCAGCCCTATCCAACTGCTTTTTGGGACTATGAATCTCTGTTTCATCCTTCTTCCCCAATCCTTGTGGTTTATAGGATCAGTGGTTTAGTGCCATCATTGAAGTTCAAATCCTACTATGGCAGTTTGATCATTTGAGTTCAGTCGGGCTTGTAATGTGGCCCGCATACGCGTGATAGAAGTTACGTACATTCACATGTAGGGAGGGACCTGTCTCCTGCAGGTAAATGGAATACGTCCAGGCATTGGATCTTTTTTTGAAATCAAAGCATGAAGGAAAATTGTTCTCTGGTGCAGGTTCCATTGGCAACACTTTGATCTATTAAAGATCTGGAAATAAAATGCTGCTATCAGTAAAGTGAACATGAAACTGTCGGATAGTTGTTATGGTAGCATAATGGTTAGCACTGCTGCCTCACAGCGCCAAGGACTCGGGTTCAATTCCCGGCTCGGGTCACTGTCTGTGCGGAGTCTGCATGTTCTCCCTATGTTAGCGTGGGTTTCCTCCGGGTGCTCCAGTTTCCTCCCACAGTCTGAAAGATGTGATGGTTAGGTGAATTGGTTGTGCTAAATTCTCCCTCAGTGTACCCAAACAGGTGCCGGAGTGTGGCGACTCGGAGATTTTCATAGTAACTTCATTGCAGTGTAATGTAAGCCCACTTGTAACTAATAATTAAATAAATAGTTCACAAACCTCCTTTGGGGCACAAACTTTCTCAGAAGACAAAGGAAATTTGGCATGCCAGCTCTGACTCTCACCAACCTTTACAGATGCACCATAGAAAGTATTCTTTCTGGTTGTATCACAGCTTTGTATGGCTCCTGCTCTGCCCAAGACCGCAAGGAACTACGAAAGGTCGTGAATGTAGCCCAATCCATCACACAAACCAGCCTCCCATCCATTGACTCTGTCTACACTTCCCGCTGCCTCGGCAAAGCAGCCAGCATAATTAAGGACCCCACGCACCCCGGATATTCTCTCTTCCATAAGTCTGAGGCCACGTACCAATCAACTCAAGACCAGCTTCTTCCCTGCTGCCATCAGACTTTTGAATGGACCTACCTCGCATTAAGCTGATCTTTCTGTACACCCTAGCTATGACTGTAACACTACATTCTGCACTCTCGTTTCCTTCTCTATGAATGGTATGCTTTGTCTGTATAGCAGGCAAGAAACATTACTTTTCACTGTATACTAATACATGTGACAATAATAAATCAAATCAAATCAAGTCAAAACAACCTTACCTTACCTGAGCTACATGTGATTCCAGTTCCACACCAACATAATTAACTCATAATTCCCCTCAAGAGGGCCTTGCAAACCATTGCCCATCACAACCCCCTCAGACATCTAGGAATGGACAACTAATTTTGATCTTGCAGTGAAGGCTGCACCCTGAGAATGAATTTCAAGAAAAATTATGCTGGATTCCTGCCCACCAGCTCTTTTTCCAGCAGAGTTCACAAGGTCAATAAGAGGACGCCATTAAGAACAAAGAACAAAGAAAATTACAGCACAGGAACAGGCCCTTTGGCCCTCCAAGCCTGCACCAAACATGGAAAATCATGTCTCACAAATTTAATTGAGTTTTTTGAAGGAGTAACCAAGAAGGTAGATGAGGGCAGTGCAGTTGATGTTGTCTACATGGACTTTAGCAAGGCCTTTGACAAGGTACTGCATGGCGACACAGTAGCACAGTGGTTAGCACTGCTGCTTCACAGCACCAGGGACCTGGGTTCGATTCCCGGCTTGGGTCGCTGTCAGTGTGGAGTTTGCACATTCTCTTCGTGTCTGCGTGGGTTTCCTCCGGGTGCCCTGGTTTCCTCCCACAGTCCAAAGATGGTTAGGTTGATTGGCCAGCTAAAATTGCCCCTTAGTGTCCTGCGATGCGTAGGTTAGAGGGATTAGTGGGTGGATATGGGGGAGGGCCTGGGTGGGATTGTGATCGGTGCAGACTCAATGGGTCAAATGGCCTCTTTCTGCACTGTAGGGTTTCTATGATTCTATGATTTCTGCTACCCTCTGTCTTCTTTGACCGAGCCAGTTTTATATCCACCTTATCAGCTCACCTCTGATCCCATACGACTTCACCTTCTGCACCACTCTGCCATGAGGGACCTTGTCAAAAGCTTTACTGAAGTCCATGTAGACAACATCCACTGCCCTCCCCTCATCAATCATCTTCGTCACTTCCTTGAAAAACTCGATCAAGTTAGTGAGACGCAACCTCCCCTTCACAAAACCATGTTGTCTCTCACTAATACATCCTCTTATTTCCAAGTGGGAATAAATCCTGTCTCGAAGAATCCTCTCCAATAATTTCCCTACCACTGATGTAAGGCCCACCAGCCTGTAATTACCTGGATTATTCTTGCTACCCTTCTTAAACAAAGGAACAACATTGTCTATTCTCCAATCCTCTGGGACCTCCCCTGGGTAGTGGCGTTTGCTACCAAATAAACCTGTTGGACTTTAACCTGGTGTTGTTAGACTCCTTACTGTGACCTCCCCTGTAGCCAGTGAGGATACAAAGATTTCTCTCAAGGCCCCACCAGTTTCCTCCCTTGTCTCTCTCAGTATTCTGGGGTACATCCCATCAGGCCCTGGGGACTTGTCTACCTTAATGTTTCTCAAGAATCCCAATACCTCCTCCTTTTTGATCTCAACATGACTCAAACTATCAACACACCCTTTCCCAGACTCATCATCCTCCGAGTCCTTCTCTTTGGTGAATACTGATGCAAAATATTCATTTAATACCTTGCCCATTTCCTCTCAATCCATGCATAAATTCCCTCCCTTGTCCTTGAGTGGGCCAACCCTCTCCCTGGCTACCCTTTGGTCTTTATATATGTATAAGAAGCCTTGGGATTTTCCTTAATCCTGCTGGCCAATGCTTTTTCGAGACCTCTTTTAGCCCTCCTTACTCCTTGCTTAAGTTTCTTTCTACTTTCCTTGTATTCCACAGTTGCTTCGCGTGTTCCCAGCCCCCTAACTTTGACAAATGCTTACTTTTTCTCTTTGACTAGGCTCACAATATCTCTTGTCATCCAAGGTTCCCAAAACTTGCCACACTTATGTGTGAGGTATCTAAATGGATACAAAATTGGCTTCTTGACAGAAGCCAAAGAGTGGTTGTAGAGGCCTGTGACCAGCGGTGTGCCTCAGGAATCAGTGCTGGGTCCACTGTTATTTGTCATTTGTCATTTATGTTAATGATTTGGATGAGAATATAGGAGGCATGGTTAGTAAGTTGCAGATGACACCAAGATTGGTGGCATAGTGGACAGTGAAGAAAGTTATCTCCGATTGCAACGGAATCTTGATCAATTGGGCCAGTGGGCTGACGAATGGCAGATGGAGTTTAATTTAGAAAAATGTGAGGTGATGCATTTTGGTAGATTGAACCAGAGCAAGACTTACTCAGTTGATGCTAGGGCATTGGGGAGAGTTACAGAACAAAGAGATCTAGGGGCAGATGTTCATAGCTCCTTGAAAGTGGAGTCACAGGTGGACAGAGTGATGAAGAAGGCATCTGGCATGCTTGGTGTCATAGGTCAGAACATTGAATACAGGAGTTGGGACGTCTTGTTGAAGTTGTACAAGACATTGGTAAGGCCACACTTGGAATACTGTGTGCAGTTCTGGTCACCCTATTATAAAAAGGATATTATTAAACTAGAAAGAGTGCAGAAAATATTTCTTAGGATGCTACCTGGACTTGATGGTTTGAGTTATAAGGACAGGCTGGATAGACTGGGACTTTTTTCTCTGGAGCATAGGAGGCTGAGGGGTGATCTTACAGAGGTCTATAAAATAATGAGGGGCACAGATTAGCTAAATAGTCAATACCTTTTTCCAAAGGTAGGGGAGTCTAAAACTAGAGGGCATACGTTTAAGGTGAGAGGGGAGAGATACAAAAGTGTCCAGAGGGGCAATTTCTTCACACAGAGGGTGGTGAGTGTCTGGAACAAGCTGCCAGAGGTCGTAGTTGAGGGGGATACAATGTTATCTTTTAAAAAGCATTTAGATAGTTACATGTGTAAGATGGGTAAGGTGTGTATAGAGAGATATGGGCCAAATGCGGGCAATTGGGATTAGTTTAGGGGTTTTTAAAAAAATGGCGGCATGGACAAGCTGTAAACCTCTATGACTCTCTGACTTATCCTTCATCCTTACAGGAATGTGCCGGTCCTGAATCCCTATCAACTTACACTTGAAAGCCCAACATGAGGGCCAATACTCATCTGTAGGACATAATGTATTTTTAAATTCTTTCATGGGATATGGGCATCACTGGCTAGGTTATCATTTATTGCCCAAAGTTCAAATGAACGTTCCATGAGTTCCTCTATAGGAGACTACCAAACCAGATTGACATATGATTCCACATCTGGGGATACATCCATCTTATCTGGACAGTGAATGAACCCTACTCACTGTGGTGAACCATTGTTGGTTACCACCAGGAGTGCTGAGCCATGGTCTGGCCAGTACTATGAGTCTGTAGATATGTTACTGTTGGGGTTAGGGTTGGGCTGTTCTACCTGTTAATATAGTCCTATGGTACACCCCAGTTGGCTCCGCCTCCTGGGAGAGGTATAAAGGTCACTGCTCTGCCTGGTGACCCTTTAGTCTGGGATTGTATATTGTATATAGTAGCTCCGTTATTGTTGGCAATAAAAGCCCTTATTTCCCGGGTACATCCTGCCTCCCGTGTGATTTATCGCGCATCACTCACGAAATATGATTAAGTGTTCTAAATGTTCTCTCCATCCAAAACTCTACTGATAAGTCTTGCATATTCTCAAGGCTTAAACATTCTCTTAGAATATGACTTTGCACTAATGCCCTTTACGATGATGCTTTGCAGCAAAAGAGAAACAATATTGGCTAAAGAGAACAATATTCCTTAAAAAATACATTAATGCATTCAAAATGTCAGCATATATGTTTTAAAATCATAATTACTTGTTTAAATTTCTTACTGCATCTCGTGTGTAAACTGCTTCCTTGTTAGCTCATAAGCTTGATTTAAAAGTCATTTAACTTAATGCTGACAGTTCTATCAGTACCTTAATGTCTAATGGTTTAAAAACCTTAGTAACCTATTAGGGTTCTCCCTCTTACATTATGGTAAATGCTTTGGATGTTTCTGAGAAAAAAAATCTTTTGATCATTGTGGAAACACATTTAAATGTCAGGAGCAAAATGGTTAAAATTAGGAATAAGAAGACAAATTAGGTCAAAATGTTTTTACCAATACGGTAGCACGGTTGTGAAGTAAGTTGCCAAGACAGGTCATTGAAGCAAATGACATATCATATCATATCAGCCTTCTATCAGTGATAGCACACTCATCCCTGTGTCAAAGGTGGTTGATTCAAGTGCCACCCCAGAGACTCGAGCACATAATCTAGACTGATACTTCTGTGCTGTACTGAGGGAGTTGTTACACATCAGATGTACCATCTTATGGGTGCGGGCAAAAGCAAGGCCCCTCTTCCATCTCAGGTGGATATAAAAGATCCCATGACACCATTCAAAGATGTGCAAGGGCATGTTTTTGCTGTCCCAACCAATTTGTGCGCAAATTGACTCCAGGTTCCTATGATACAACAGTCACTTGCCTTCGAAAGTACTTCAATTAATTTAAAGTGCTTCGAGCTGTTATTTAAAGGTGCTTTACAAATACAAATTCCTTCTTTCCTTCTTCTGAATGGGTTCACAACAGAAGTGGCAGTGAGGACGTGGGCAGGCAGGAATTTAGATTATCCATCAAACTTGAATGGTCTTCTGAATCTAATAAAAAAGAGTTTTGTCCAAAAACTCCTACATTTTTCTGTAAAAAGATTCCTTCAAATTATATAAGTGAGGAAACTGGCTCAAAGGAGTTGCTGAACCTGACAGTGGATATGAGTCAAGTTAACATCTTTGGAAGTGCAGTCACCTAATTGCGATTCATCAGTCATGCTATTTTAATCATGCGCTCTGTGATTCAACTCCCTCGCACTCCTAGCCTCGGAAACTCCTCCAAATCAGTTCCCATATAAAATTCTTGATGCACACTACTCAAACCAAAACAACATTAATAACAATTGAAAAGAATGAAAGATGTAAAAGGATGCTACACTTGATTGTATTTTTCTGTAATTGTTTGAATAATTTCCAACAGAATTCCTGATGGAGAGACTTGCTCTTTAAACTGTGCCGTAATAACTACATAATTTAACAACTACATTCATTAAGCAGCTTTATTTCACTATTATTTTATTCCCCCATCTCCTATATGTAGAGGAGCAATTGCATTGAAAGAAAGACTTGGGCCGGAATCTTATTACCGTTCACGCCGGCGGGATTTTCCCAACCCGCTGCAGTGAACGGAGATTTGGCCGGCCGCCAACAATGCATTATCTCTCAGAATGTATCATTTGGTATTGTATTGAAGGATCACTGTTAGATTACAGAATGGGACTTCAACCCACAAACTTCTCATTCCAAGCTGAGAGGACAAGCAACTGAACCCAGCTTACATGACAGAAATGTGTTCTATATAAATACAAGAGTCATAGAATCCCTACAGTGCAGAAGGAGGCCATTTGCCCCATTGAGTCTGCACCGACCACAAATTCCACCCAGACCCTATCCCTGTAGCCCCACATATTTATCCAACTAATCCCCCTGGCACTAAGGGTCAATTTAGTATGGCCAATCCACCTAACCTGCACATCTTTGGACTGTGGGAGGAAACCGGAGCACCCGGAGGAAACCCACACAGACACAGGGAGAATGTGCAAACTCCACACAGACAGTGAACCAAGCCGGGAATCGAACCCGGATCCCTGGGACGGTAAGGCAACAGTGCTAACCACCGGACAAAAGCTACCGATCTCTGTACAATAAGAGTAAAACACAGGGAGGATATAGACCTGCTGCATTCAGCAAAATGTGTCAATATGCAACCGGTAGACCAAACCAACAAGGTAAACTTTCGGAGCCAGGAGTGGGAGGTGCTAAAGTGCTCCTCCTGACCCCACTCCTTTCCTTCCCACCCCCTCCCCCACCCCAGTGGCATCCTTCCCTCTTTCATATATCCCCACCCTTACCTGATCACTATTTCCCTCCCTCTCCCATTCCAGGTCCGCATTTCCAACACTGCAGAGAAAATTAATTAATAAAAACGCAAGGAAAATCTAGTGTGCAGTGATGAGGCTTTGTTCTGGAAAATAATGCATTAGATAGGCTTTAGCGCACTTAAGCGAAAGAATTATAATTTGTTTAAACTGAAGCAAGCACATTGAAAACTGATTTAAAAATTATCAAAACATGCCTGCCAGATGCACAATATTAATTATACACACCACACAGGATTGGATGACAGCATTCATTTATCTAAAAATTAGCCTTTTATTTGGCAGATTGAAAATAAAATTCTAATCATGCCTCGCACAAACATTGCAGTATCCTAGCTTAAGTGTAACAGTTGAATCAAAGGGCAGAAATGTTTAGGTCCCCTGGAGACAGATTTGGAGGTGGGACAAGGAGAAAAATTTGAAAAATTCTCAACCCAATCCAGCCTCAGAGTAATCTTGCCAGAGGCAAAGTCTGTTTAACAGCAGCTACCCACCCAGTTGTGGCAAAAAGCTAATTTGGCTCAATATTAAGTGCCAACTTTGCAAATTGGTGATGCCGCCAGGATCTTAGCTATGGCAGAGTTCGAAGCCTGGTTGTTGCCTGAGATGGTTTCCCAGCGATAAGCAGGGGGCCAGCGAAGCCTCCTTGGAATCATTCCACTCGCTGAATTGTGGAAACACTCCTCCCGTCTCTACAGGTAGCAGTGACAATGATGACCTGGCAGCTGTGGCTACAATCATTTCTTTACATTTTTACAATTCTTCAAAAGGTGGCCCCATTTTAAGTTGCCATTGTGTCCTCCTACCTACATTGGCAGCATCCACCTCTCTTCTTGTTGCTGCTTGCCTGATATTTCTGTGGGCCCTTTCCTTGGTCCACCCCCTAACCTTGATTTGTCAGGAGCCCAGGGGCAGCTTCTTAATTGTCTACCTCTGAGAAGATTGCAACCAACATCCCGCCATGGGAATTTCTGGGTTCCTCACACAGTGTTGAGGCCTACGTAGGGATCACAAACCAATCAGGAAAAATCAACCTCAGGAACTATAGTGAGTGGTGTGGTAGTAGCAGTAGGACTTTTTTTTTGCTGATGTCGGGGCCAAGATACATTTGCACTAGTAGCCATCACCTTGAAATGCAGCATGACTTGAAAATGAACCATCAATAGGCAAAGGAGGAGATGGCCATAGAATCAGATCATAGTAGGCTTTTAAGAGTTGTCCATTATTATTATTATGTAATATTTTAAAAGGGTGTGCGCCTGTGTGTGTGTCTCTGTATGTGTGTGTATGTGTGTGTACGTGTGTGTGTGCTGTTTCTGGGCTACCTCAGTGGGTGCTGTATAGCTGCTTAGTTACTGTGCAGAAGGCCTTGATGACTTTAAGCAGCTGCAAGCCATACCATCTTGGCACGGGCGAAAGATCCAAAAAGAAATAGGCACAGGGCAAAGTTGGGGTGTGGGGAAGAAGGGGAAAATAAGAGGTGCTTGCTTTACAAATAGCATTGCTCTTTGTAAATCAGAACAGAGTGTGGGATGAAGGGAAGTGGAATGTGAGAAAGAAGGTGAGGTATGAGCATATCTTCACCTTTGATGGCTTCAGCCTCATTGCTGGTGACAGCCTGAGCTATGGCCACTTCAAGAATAGTCAGCAAAGTCTTTCCCTTCAAGATCAAGGTATGTATGTGCATCTCTTCCACTCCAGTTAGTTCCTGCTATTTCCATATGTGAGCCACCTGGTCCTGCCAGAGAGAGGGAAGCGTGTTAGTGAGTGTTGTGTAATCAGTTGGGCTAATCTGGCTCTCATGGTTGAATGGCTGGTAGAGTGCACAAGCTGTGAGAGTTCTATATGTTTGAGGGTGAGGTGAAGCATTTGAATATTATAACTAAATGTTGATTGTTAGAGGCTGCTGATAGGTGAGTGACGGGGGAGTGGTGAATTGAGCAGTGTAGTATGTAAGGTTAGTGGAGCAGTTGGTGGGACATGTTTTTTGAAGAAAAATTCACTGACCTTAGTCACTCATGTGACACCATTGAAGTGCTTGCGGCACTACATCCGGATACAGTGTGGCCCTGTTATAACGCGATGGTTGGGGTCCATAAAATGTTATCGCGAAAAAAGCGGGGTCGTGCTAAATCGGGGTCACGCTAAATTTGCCATTTTTTTGCGGAAAAAAAGGGTCCAATGATTCATCGTGTTATATCCGAATTCGCGCTAAATCGGGGCGCGTTAAATCGGGGTTCCACTGTACTTACCATTTTACTCCTGGCATTGGTCTCTATGACTTTACTTTTGGCTTCCAGCAGACACAGGGCATTTCTTCTACATTCCACCTACCCTCCAGCAAGCTCTCTGGTGCACTGTCTGAAAACCTTGGAGCCAATCAGACCAGATTTGCTTCCTGCAAAACTCCCTGACCCTGCTACAGCCACATGGAACTCCTCCTTTGAGAGTTGCAGGCTAGCTTCAAGCAGGACAGGTTAGATTTAACTGGTGCACACAAGTTATGATTTGGGCCCCCTTGTTGATGCGTGCAGTCAATGAATTGCCCAGTTAACACTGGCGGCACACAGTAATCATTCAAATGAGCAGGTAGCACTAAGTTGGCATGCTGACTGTATTATATTAAACAAGTGATGTTTAATTGCGCATCCAAATCCTCGTGCTCATTTTCAGGGACCATCCAATTTAGTGTCCAGTGTGTTTGCTTGCCTGAAATGAAACTTATAAACAGACGCCCTGATTAAAATCACAGCCATATTCTTTCCTCCTAAGAAACACCTGCAGAACACTTAGCTTTAAACCTCTCGTCAGCAGATGCAAATAGACAGGATATTCTAGACTCTCAAGTCAGGCGTTACTTCATTGAGCCAAATTAAAGGCACAGAAATTTGCATAGCAATGTGAATAATGAGAATCAAGAGCATAATTACACGTTCATTTCTTGCATCTTAAAGAGATTATGCTTTCTCTTGTTCCAATAATGATGGCATGTAATTATCTACTGATATTCAAATCTTGGTTCCTGTGAAAACGTAGGAAGAATATTGAAATATTACAGTTGCAAATTAAGTTTCACCAAGACCGCTAACATTCATTTGGTTCCTTTAAGGTAACAAAGTAACATAAGGTGCTTGACAACAATACGGATATAGCCTGAGGGCATTTCATTGAGGTGCAATCAGACAAACATTAACACTGAGCCAAAGGAGGTTTTAGGAGGGGTGATTAAAAGTTTGGTCAAAAATGTGGGTTTTAAAAAGTCTTAAAGGAGGAGACAAAGGTAGAGAGGCAAAGTGGCTTGGGAGGCAATGTCTGACTTTAGGGTCTAGATAGGGTGAAACCATGATAGTGCAGGGGAGGAGGCTAGCCCGTTGCACTGGGGGTGTGCTGACACCTGTGATCATGGTTTGCCTAAGCTAGGGTAGATTATAGGATTGGAGAAGCCAATGAGGTTAAACCAAGGCTTTACCTGATGGAATTTTTCATAATGATCTCAGCCTTCTGATTAAGATGAGGCATTAGATCAAGCCCAGGAGGGGGTGCAATGCCTCATCCTGTCAGCTTGGATCTGGTTTGTCCCTCATGGGACCATGATTGGGCTTAATTTGAATTGGCTCTTTTGATTAGAATTAAAGTACCGAAAGATACCAAAAACAGTGGAAGTGTGGGATTCAAAAGCAGCGAAACCTAGATCAACACGGGGTTCTTAGAGCATTGCAAAACTGAAGGTGGTTACAGAGAAGGGAGAGATAAGGCCATGGAAGCGCTTGAACATGAGGATGGGAACTTAGGTTTACACGTTGGTAGACTGTGAGCAATATATGTCAGAAAGCACAGGGGATAACAGTTGAGGGAGAGCTGATGATAATCAGGCTGTGGAAAGTGGAGTATTATATTGGTTGATATTTATGAGGGTGGAGGATAGGAGGTTAGCCAGGAAAGCTTTAGAATAGTCTAATCTTTACACAAGAGGTGTTGGTCACTGAGAATTTCCTTCAGGTGTCTTCAGTTCCATTGCCATTGCTTCAGTGGAAGTTCAGCAGAAACCACTGCAACACGAGAATCATCAACATTATGGTGGTGAAGTGGGAGAAGCCACACCAGTGAAATTTTTGGTGGATTATAAAAGTTGATTGAATCTGCAGGGTCAGACAATACTTTTTGTGGAGACCTTTGAAACTTGGAAGGCATGTGCGGAAAGGTGTGGCTTTAGAAAGTGAATAGTGGGGACTGATGATTGAAGACAGTTTTGCTGTGATTGGAGAGCAATGGAATGGAAGCCACAGCGATAAGTAGTCAGAAAAGTAAACAAGGTGTCCTGGAATGTGAGGCTTCACAATGTTGGAGATTATGCAACAGCTTTATAACAAAGTGTGAAGCAATCCATTTTGATCAAAGAAAGACATTTTTTTTAACGTAGGGAGACAAAAATCTGGAGGGATAATGGGCTTCAGAAATGTTCAAGTAGACAAATCACGAAAAAGTCATGGACCGGTACAAACATAAATCAAAAAGGTTAATGAAATGTTAGCTTTTATGTTGAGGGGACTGGAACACAAAGAGTAGGATACCGAGTAGTGTATAGCCTTGGTCAGACCGCATTTGGATTATTTTCTTCAATTCCAGATACTACACCCAAAGAAACTAAGATCCTTCAAACTTTGTAGTACATTTACCCAAGGAGATGGAATATTTTAGCTGGGTGGGTCTTGCAATCAGAGATGCCTGTGAGCAACTCTCAGCATTTTCCCATTGTGCTTAACCTATATTTAATCATTTTGAACTACAGCGATTCTTGTTAATGTTATGATCCCAGCTGATGTTAACACCGGACAAGTCATACCTCAGAATGAAACCTAGCTTGATAGATCTTAACTTTTTTGTTCGAAACCATGGAGGAAAGTTACCAAACAAATTTACAAGAGCCCACGAATTAGTTCTTCACACAAAGAATAAAATGCTTATTAAAACAAAAAAAAATAGCAATATTAGACCAGACAAAAAGGTTGAAAAGATCTCAGTGCAAGCACAAGAAGATTATTCAATTTCCCAATATTCCTTTACTCAGCAATAACTTTACAGACACAGTAAATAGTGAAGAGTTGCTACTAACTTGATACATAGGTTTCTTGCTTGGAACTGGCAAATGTGTAAATGGTTTTCTTCTGGTGAAGGCTTGAGTATCCACTTGATGCTTCTCACCCAACTCTTGTCTCTCCCCGATTACCCAAAAGTAACCGTACTTTAAAATTACTTTTTCATTTGCACTACCACTAAACTGATCAGAGTTATAAACCGACCATTCAGTTAACTATTGTCCCACTAGCCTTGCACTTTTCTCTTCTCAGGGAGCTGAAAAATCTCTGTTTTCACTCTTTGACGCACATTGAATTCTCCCCTGTTTTTCCCTGTGTTACTTGACCAGTGTCACTAGACAACGCACCTGTATCTTCTTTGCGTTTTTTAAAAATTAAGTTGCTAACCCCTTTTAACCCCATTTGAACCCATGTCTTTAACATTCAGGGATTGTAAAACCTCATTAATATTTTTTATATATAATTGACCTTTCAGCCACTGATCCATCCAGACTTCTAAACACCAAAGTTCATAAAAAATCTCAGTGAGACTTGAACCACTCCACCTTCCTTAACATAAAAATACATTAATATATAAATTCAACTTGCAAAATGATATGTTGCTCCTCACATTAAAAAAAGACATATACACAAAGCAGGATCCCATAAACAGCAATGAGAAAAGTGAAAAATTAATCTTAACAGTAAGGTTTATTTATTACTGTCACAAGTAGGCTTACATTAACACTGCAGTGAAGTTACTGTGAAAATCCCCTAGTTGCCACACTCCGTCACCTGTTCAGGTACACTGAATGAGAATTTAGAGTGGCCAATGCTCCTAACCAGCATGACTTTCGGATTGTGGGAGGAAACCGGAGCACCCAGAGGAATTCCACGCAGACACAGGGAGAACGTGCAGACTCACACAGACAGTGACCCAAGCTGGGAATCGAACCTGGGTCTTTGGCGCTGTGAGGCATCAGTGCTGTGCCACCATAGTGTTATTTGAGGAAGGAAATGTTACTCAGAAGACTGGAAAGAACTGCCTACTTTGAATAGCGCGATAAGATCTTTAATGCATAACTTGTCATACTGGGATTATTTCCACTGGAGCAGAGAAATCTAGGATGAAAATTTTACGGAAGTTTTTAAATTATTAAAGGTTTTGTTGGTGACAGGGAAAAGAATGCTGGTTGGGAAATGAGCGATAAGGTGGTGATCGATTTAAAATGATCACTGGGAGAAAGAGAGGAAGAGTGAGGAGAAAGGTCTTAATGCAGAGGATTGCTGAAGGATGGAATGTGCAGTCAGAAGGAACAGCAGAGTCATGGACCATTGCATCTTTTTAAGGGAAGCAGGATAAATATTTGAAACAAAGAAAATAACAGGCTACAGAGAAAGCATGGGACAGTGGGATTTATGTTGGATTGTTGAAGCAAAGAGCCAGCTTAGACATGATTAGCTGAGTGTTTCTTTCTGATTTGTAAATGTCAATGCTTCCATATGAACCATAGAAACAGACGAGATTTAGTTTAATATCTCATCAACAGGAGCTTTCCGCAGCATTTAACTGAAATGTCAAGCTTTCATTTAATTCCCAGATTGGAATCAAATATGGGAGAGTTCCTAACCAAATAAGTGATTGAGTGTAAATGTTGCCGAGCCAGAAATTCCTGTCTCAATAAATCGGGCTTGTTTCAGGAACAGCAGTGAGCCATTTAGTCCCTTGAGCCTGCTCTGTCATCCTATTAGATTATGCCTGATCTGTATTTCTGCTGCATTTACCATCTTAGTTCTATATCCAGAAAAACCATCTTTGCAGTTTACGTATCCACTCCCAATGTCTTATTTTTTGGTTTCAATCTTAATATTCGGTTCAGGCGCTTTGCTCTGTAACCCATGCCTTGGCCAGGAAAATCGATGAATTTAATGATACAGGTTTATGCAATTGATACAAATAGGAGAATTATGGAGGCAACATAACTCACCTGATTTACTTGCAACATTTGTCAGGTATGATTATGATGATGTGAAAAGAGGATGTCAGAATATAGGTTGTATAATATAGATAGCCATAGCTACTCAATGTTACACATAATGGGCTGAATTTTATATGCACGTAAAATGGGTGGGCGCTCATTCCACCATCTTCCTACCCATCCCCGAGCTCACTCCCATTATGTTATCAAGCCCATTAATCTTGATAACAGGCTGCCCTTGCCATTGCTGTTTGGCATCGGTAGCAGGAAGAATAATTTTTTAACTCAAGTGATTAAAGAACGAGAAAGAAATGGGGAGGGGACTGTCATTCTTTGGAGGCTGTCCTTTGCCGATTGTGGGGCAGTCTCACAGTCTCCCTTAGGTCGAACCACTCGCCCAGCCTTCCTAACTGTTCCTCCCTTGAATCTGCCTCCTCTCCCAAGCTATCGCCCAGCCTGCCGAACCCTCCTGGCCCAAGCCCCCAGACTGAGCTGCTCCAGGGATCCATTGCCACTTTCTTCTGCAGTCTTGATTGCAGCCACTGATGCTTTCCTGTTACTGCTGAGATGGATGGAGTCATAGAGTCACACAGTATAGAAGAGGCCCTTTGGCCCATCGGGTCTGCATTGAAAAAAAAACATCTGCAGCAAGAATCAGACTCACTGAAAAGTTTGCAGGCAGAGTTCACATGGGGAGGCCTAAAAACGGGCCTAAAAGACGGATCTGAAACTCTCCTAGTTTCAAGTCGGCCCAGCACTTAGACAAAAAAAATGGTAGAATACCACCCTAGATCTACAATAATCCCACTTTCCAGCACTTAAAGAGTCATAGAGGCTTACAGCATGGAAACAGGCCCTTTGGCCCAACTTGTCCATGCCGCCCTTTTTTTTTAAAACCCCTAAGCCAATCCCAATTGCCCGCATTTGGCCCATATCCCTCTATACCCATCGTACCCATGTAACTATCTAAATGCTTTTTAAAAGATAGAATTACACCCACCTCTACTACTATCCCTGGCAGCTTGTTCCAGACACTCACCGCCCTCTGTGTGAAAAAATTGCCCCTCTGGACACTTTTGTATCTCTCCCTTCTCACCTTAAACCTATGCCCTCTAGTTTTAGACTCCCCTACCTTTGGGAAAAGATATTGACTATCTACCTTGTCTATGCCCCTCATTATTTTATAGACCTCTATAAGGTCACCCCTTAGCCTCCTACGCTCCAAAGAAAAAAGTCCCAGTCTATTCAGCCTCTCCTTATAACTCAATCCATCAAGTCCCGGTAACATCCTAATAAATCTTTCCTGCACTCTTTCTAGTTTAATAATATCCTTTCAATAACAGGGTGACCAGAATTGCACACAGTATTCCAAGTGTGGCCTTACCAATGTCTTGTACAACTTCAACAAGACGTCCCAACTCCCATATTCAATGTTCTGACCGATGAAACCAAGCATGCCGAATGCCTTCTTCACCACTTTATCCATCTGTGACTCCACTTTCAAGGAGCTATGAGCATATACCCCTAGATCTCTTTGTTCTGGAACTCTCCCCAATGCCGTACCGTTAACTGAGTAAGTCCTGCCCTGGTTCAATCTATCAAATTGCATCACCTCGCATTTGTCTAAATTAAACTCCATCTGCCATTCGTCAGCCCACTGGCCCAATTGATCAAGATCCCATTGCAATTGGAGATAACCTTCTTCACTGTCCACTATGCCACCAATCTTGGTGTCATCTGCAAATTTACTAACCATGCCCCCTATATTCTCATCCAAATCATTAATATAAATAACAAATAACAGTGGGCCCAGCACTGATCCCTGAGGCACACTGCTGGTCACAGACCTCCAGTTTGAAAAACAACTCTCTACAACCACCCTCTGGCTTCTGTCAAGAAGCCAATTTTGTATCCGATTAGATACCTCACCCTGGGCCCCGTGAGATTTAACTTTATGCAACAAGCTACCATGCGGTACCTTGTCAAAGGCCTTGCTAAAGTCCATGTAGACAACATCAACTGCACTGCCCTCATCTACCTTCTTGGTTACCCCTTCAAAAAACTCAATCACATTTGTGAGACATGATTTTCCACTCACAAAGCCATGCTGACTGTCCCTAATCAGTCATTGCATCTCTAAATGCCTGAAGATCCTGTCTCTCAAAATACCTTCCAACAATTTACCCACCACAGATGTGAGGCTCACTGGCCTGTAGTTCCCAGGCTTTTCCCTGCAGCCCTTTTTAAACAAAGGCACAACATTTGCCATTCTCCAATCTTCAGGCACCTCACCCGTGACTATCGATGATTCAAATATCTCAGCTAGGGAACTCGCAATTTCCTCCCTAGCCTCCCACAACGTCCTGGCATATACTTCATCAGGTCCCGGGGATTTATCTACCTTCATGCGCTTTAAGACTTCCAGCACCTCCTTCTCTGTAATATGTACACCCTTCAAGGCATCACTATTTATTTCCCCAAGTTCCCTCACATCCATGCTTTTCTCAACAGTAAATACTGATGAGAAATATTCATTTAGGATCTCACCCATCTCTTGTGGATCCACAGATAGTTGACCTTGTTGCTCCTTAAGAGGCCCTACTCTCTCCCTTGTTACTCTTTTGCCCTTTATATATTTGTAGAAGCTCTTTGGATTTTCCTTTGCCTTATCTGCCAAAGACAATCTCGTGTCCCCTTTTAGCCCTCCTGATTTCTCTCTTAACTCTACTTTTACACCCCCTATACTCTTCGAGAGATTCACTTGATCCCAGCTGCCTATGCATGTCATGTGCCTCTTTCTTCTTCTTGACCAGGGCCTCAATATCCCGAGTCATCCAGGGTTCCTGACTTCTGCCAGCCTTGCCCTTCACTCTAAGAGGAATGTGATAACCCTGAACCCCGGTTAACTTGTCCTCTTTCCCGGTTAACTTGTCCCATAGCTTTGAAAGTTATTACATTTCAAGAGCTCATCCATGTGCTTTTAAAGGTTGTGAGGTTTCCCGCCTTTACTACCCTTCCAGGCAGTGCATGACAGACTTCCACCACCATCTGATTAAAAAGAATTCTTCAACTCCCCCACAAAACTCGTGCCCGCACCTTAAAATTATTCCCCCTTCGTTAGTGATCCTTCAACCAAGGGGAACAGCTGCATCCTATTTACTCTGCCTATAACCCTCATAATTTATTCACCTCAATCAGGTCCTCTCTCTGCCTTCTCTGCTCTAAAGAAAACAACCCAAGCCTATCCAACCACCCTTCATACCTCAAAGGTTCCATCCCAGGACAGCATCCTGGTGAATCTCCTCTGCACTCTCTCGAGTACAATCAATTGTTCCTATAGTGAGGTGACCAGAAATGCACACAGTACTCCAGCTGTGGCGTAACCAGCGTTCTGTTAAGTTCCAACATAACCTTCCTGCTCTTATAATTATTGCCATGACTGATAAAGGCAAATATCCCATATGCCTACTTAACTCCCTTATTAACCTGTCCTGCCACAATCAGATATCAAGCACCCCAAGATTACTCTGTTCCTCTGAGTTTCCTAGTGTCTGGTGATTCATTGAATACTCCCTTATCAGATTACTCCTTCGAAAGGGAATCGCCTTGCAATTTTCAGGATTAAATTCCATTTTCTACTCATCTGCGCACCTAACCAACCTGTCTATATCTTCCTGCAACATAACACCTTCTTCCTCATTGTTAACTATTCTGTCAATTTTTGTGTTATTCGCAAATGTATTTATCATTCCCCCCACATTCATATCGATATTGTTTATATATATGTATATATCACATAAAAAGGGACCTAGCAGTGATCCATCTAGTACACCATTTGACACCATCTTCCAGTCAAACAAATAGCCTTCTACCACCACCCTCTGTCTGCGACCACTGAGCCAGTTTTTGATCCATCTTGCCAAGTTAGTCTGGATCCAATGTGCTTTTACTTTCCTCATCAGTCTTCCATGTGGGGCTTTGTCAAACGCTATGTGGAAATCTATATAAATTACATCGACTGCACCACCCTCATCTACACACGCAATCACCTCCTTGAAAAATGCACTCAAATTCATTAGGCATGACCTTCCTCTGACAAAGCTATGCTGACGATCCCTGATCAAAGTTTGCCCTCCAAGTAGAGATTAATTTTCTCCTTCTGAATTTCCTCCAATAGTTTCCCTACCACGACATGAGATTCACTGGTCTGTAATTCCCTGGTTATCGTCATCGTGCTTCTGGAAAAGTGCAATCACATTAGCTGTCCTCTAAGCTCTGGCACCTCCCCTGTGAGAAGTCTAACAACACCAGGTAGCCACTTTTGCTACCAAATAAACCTGTTGGACTTTAACCTGGTGTTGTTAGACTTCTTACTGTGTTTACCCCAGTCCAACGCTGGCATGTCCACACCATGAGGCCCGAGAGGAATTAAAAATTTGGGTTAGAGCCTGTAGTTTCCCCCTTGACTCTCACAGTAGCCTGGAATACAATTCATGCAGATCTGGGGTTTTGTTTACTTTTAAACCCGTCAAAACCTCCCCACTCCCAATGTCAAACTGTTCAAGAAACTCAGTCCCTCTCCCTGAATTCTGTACCTACATCCTCTTTCTCCCAAGTAAAAACAGATGTGCAGTACTCACTTAATACCCGAGCATTGTCTTCCAGCTTCATGCAAAGATTGCCCCCTTGGTCTCTAGTTCTTTCCCTGGTTATCCACTTCCCCTTAATATAGTTTGGGAGAGGGGAAATCTTACCAGAAAATGGCAGAATGTTGTTTCTGGTGACAAAACTGGCATGTTTCTCTCCAGAGAAACCGGTTGGTTTTCTCTTCAGATCTTATGATGCTCTGTCAAAAACATTAAGGGGGCATGTTTCACATCATCTTAAAGGAGGCTGGGGCCTAAACACGCCAGCAAAATCCGGCTGTGCGGAGATCAGGCACCATCTTTAAAGAGCACCCCTATCAGAACCTGAGTAAACCTCTCCCCCAGCCCACCACGGACACTCAGGGGCCCTCCTTCCCACCCCCTGATTAGAGTTGGCACTTCTGTATCCCTCCCGGATCATCGGCCCCTTCCCACCCCTTCCTCCCCTGCTAACCCCACAGTCAGAGCCGACATCCCTACCACTCAACAGCCATCGCCAGCATCCCCTCTTTCTCCACCTGCTCCCAGCCACAACAAAATCTGAATGAATCCCCCTCCCCCCAGTGAGGCACCCAATGGGGCCAGTCCCCTGGCACAGGTTGGCTCTGACAGGTTGGCACTGCTATTTTGGCATGGGCATGGTGCCAACCTAGCATTGCCAACCTGTGCCAAGGAGCAGAGTCTAGGGGCATTGCAAGTCTACATCCTGGCCATGTCGCTCTCCCCCAGGGGCTATACTCACCGTTACTCCACCGGGGAGGCCCCCACCACAGGTTCAGGTCCAGGTGACCCTGTTGTAAATGCCGCCAGCGTGACCTCATGCCGGTGCCCACTGAATATCCAGTGAGGGGGGAAGTCCTGGGGAGAGTGCTCACTAATGAGATGTTGATGTATTAACATGAGTTTTCTGCGGCCTGCGACATTTTTCACACCATTCCACTGGCAAGGGGTTAGCAAGATCGGAACTCAGAAACTCGCTGGCGCAAATTGTTCTCTCTGGATTTTGAGCATGTGCCACCATTCCAACAGACGGTGAGTGCGGTCTCAAAATCACCCCCGTAGAATACCTTAGGATCCTCCCTAATCTTATCCGCTAGTGCTTTTTCATGTCTCCTCTTTGCTCTACTAATCCAATCCAATTCAGTCCAAACCTAATGAGGGGCGAAAGTTCCACTCAGTCCCCATGGGTCTTTATGTTCTGCAGGGCTGGTTGGTGTGGAACTTGTTTGTTCCATACCTACACTTTTTCCACGGTTGGAGGGTTGAGTTATATTTTCTGACATCCCCAGTATTATTCAGCCTCATGTACCAAAATGAAAAGTTATACTCTGATTTGAGCCAGGGTAGAAGGGTGAATATGAAAATAAAGAAGATGTAGCCATGTGTAAAGTAATTTAAGATGTTAAATTACAGATTGTACTGAAGAAAGTTGATTCACTGGAATAGGTTTTTAAGCGTATCTTCACACCAACACAGTTTTTTTACCCTTTGAGGAATATTGGGAGGATTCCCAAGCTTATTATCAATCCTTTGAACTGTGTCATGAATTTTCTTCCTGTGGCCAACAAGTCCTGGTGTTGGACTCAAACCCAAAACTTCTGGTCCAATGTTTGGGAACCAAACTTGTGGTGAGTAATTCATCTCCGAACTCCCTGCCTCACCAGTCTGTTCAGCATCTACAAAGCACAAGACAGAGTGTAATGGAATACTCTCCACTTGCCTGGATGAGTGCAACAACACTGAAGAAGCTCAACACCATCGAGCACAAAGCAGCCTTCTTGATTGCTGCCCCTTCAACGAACATTCAATCCCTTCACCACCGACACACAGTGGCAGCGTGTGTACCATCTACACGATGCAAGAACTCGACAAGTTCCTTAGGCAGGACCTGCCAAAACCCACGACCACAATCATCATTGTTGTATAATTGTGTGAACAAATTTTGAAGAAAATTGTTGTTGTGCTTTACTCCTGTTGCTTTTTGGGAAATTCAACAAACTTGTTTGTCAAAGTCGAAGTCAGAAACTAACGAAGTGTGCTACTGCTTTCTGAAATCAAGGAAAGCTACTGAATACAAGTAATAAGATGAAATAAGGTGAAGTTTTCTGTTTAATCCCGGGACATGATGTTGATTTATGTTCCTACTCTAATTGCTTGAATTGATTTTTGGCAAGATCATTGTGGGATGGATGAGGGGGAGCAGTGTTTGAAGATCATGTGTAAAATAAACAACAGAAAGTTCATTTGATGCTCCATTCCAAGAGCTACGAGAGAAACAAGAGACAGCAAAGTCGAATTACTGCACATGGAGTGGTCCCAGTTCTCTCCCACAAACACTTTGCATTCTTCATCATTTTGCTAATGATTCTCTACACTTATAAATGATTTTAACCAATCAGTGAGCAGGTTATATTAGACTAGGTGTTGTGTGATGTGACAGGATTAATAAATGATCTCAGAGTAAAGACACCCCTAGATAGCAGCGACCACAATATGATTGAACTTTGCTTCCAGTTTGAAAGGGTGAAGAGTGGGTCTAAGACTAGTATTTTAAATTTAAATAAGGGCAACTATGTGAGCATGAAAGCTGCACTAGCTGAAGTGAACTGGTTTGCTAGACTAGGGGATGGATCAATAGAGATACAGTGGCAGACATTTAAGGAAATATTTCATAATATCCAGAAAAATATATTTCTACTATAAGGAGGAATTCTAAAGGGGAGGACCCACCTTCTGTAGTTACTAAAGAAATTAGAGAAAGTATCAAACTTGAGGCAACAGCATATAACTGCACAACAGAGAATGATTACAAGATTAGTCAAGAGAAAGACATTAGAGTAAGAAAGGAAGAGCTAGAACTGTTAAAATAGAGAGCAAGTGTTTCCACAGCTATTTAAAAAGGAAAAGAGTAAGTAAAGTGAGTGTTGGTTCGCTAGAGAATGTGAATAGGGAATTAATAGTAGATAATATCCTGGCGGGAAGGTTGGCTAAGGCTACTGGGGAGAGTTTAAACTAGATAGGTTGGGGGAGGGGATCGAGACGAGGTGACTGGGAGCGAGGAAGTTAGCTCACAAATAGAGAAGAGTTATAGACACTGCAAGAGGGAGGATGGACGGGGGATAGAGAAGGGGAGAGCTCAGACCAAAGGATTGAGATGTGTTTACTTTAATGCCAGGAGTATAGTGAATAAAAGGGATGAGCTCAGAGCGTGGAACGATGCCTGGAAGTGTGATGTGGTGGCCATTACGGAGACTTGGATGTCTCAGGGACAGGTCTGGATACTCCAGGTGCCGGGATTCAGATGTTTCAGGAAGGACAGAGAGGGAGGCAAGAGAGGGGGTGGAGTGGCACTGCTGATCAGGGATAGTGTCACAGCTGTAGAGAAGATGTATGCTGTGGAGGGATTGTCTACAGAGTCTCTGTGGGTGGAAGTTCAGAGTGGGAAGGGGTCGATCACTTTGCTGGGAGTTTTCTATAGGCCGCCCAATAGTAACAGGGAGGTGGAGGAGCAGATAGGGAAACAGATCCTGGAGAGTTGCAGTAATCATGATGTGGAGATGCTGGCGTTGGACTGGGGTAAACACAGGAACAGTTTTAACAACACCAGGTTGAAGTCCAACAGGTTTATTTGGTATTTGCTACCAAATAAACCTGTTGGACTTCAACCTAGTGTTGTTAAAACTGTTCCTGAGTTGCAGAAATAGCAGAGTTGTTGTGATGGGAGACTTTAATTTCCCAAACATAGATTGGAATATCCCTAGGGTAAGGAGATTGGATGGGGAGGAGTTCGTTAGGTGTGTTCAGGAGGGTTTCCTGACACAGCATGTGGACAAGCCTACAAGAGGAGAGGCTGTACTTGATCTGA
This sequence comes from Mustelus asterias, assembly GCF_964213995.1. Lineage (NCBI taxonomy): Eukaryota > Metazoa > Chordata > Chondrichthyes > Carcharhiniformes > Triakidae > Mustelus > Mustelus asterias. Next base: position 33,559,166 of record NC_135807.1, on the reverse strand, counting down.
TACTGACCAATGAGCCTGGACAGGTGTCAGATCTCTCAGTGGGAGAGCATCTTGGGGATAGCGATCATAACTCTATCTCCTTTATGCTTGCATTGGAGAAAGAGAGGATCAGGCAAGCTAGGAAAGCATTTATATGGAGTAAGGGGAAATATGAAGACATAAGGCAGCAAATTAGAGGAGTAAATTGGAAGGAGGTATTCTCGGAGAAATGTACTGAAGAGAGGTGGCAGTTTTTCAAGGAATGTCTGTCTAGAGTTCTACAGGACAACGTTCCGAGCAGACAGGGAGGAGTTGGTAGGTTAAAGGAACCGTGGTGCACGAAAGCTGTGCTGGACCTAGTCGAGAAGAAAAGGAAAGTGTACAAAAGGTTCAGAGAGCTTGGCGAAGATAGGGATCGAGATGAGTATGCGGCTTGTAGGAAGGGACTAAAGAAGGAAATTAGGAGAGCCAGAAGGGGTCACGGGAAGGCCTTGGCAGGTAGGATAAAGGAAAACCTTAAGGCATTCTATAAATATGTGAAGAGTAAAAGGATGAGACGTGAAGGAATAGGGCCTATAAAAGGTGAAGGCAGGAAAATCTGTACGGAACCAGTAGAAATGGCAGAGGTGCTTAATGAGTATTTTGCCTCGGTTTTCACAGAGGAGAACGACCTGGGTGGATGTACTGCGGGCTTGCAGTGGACTGAAAAGATTGAGTATGTGGACTTTAAGAAAGAGGTTGTGCTGGAATCTTTGAATGGCATCAAGATAGATAAGTCGCCGGGTCCGGATGGGATGTACCCCAGGTTACTGTGGGAGGCGAGTGAAGAGATTGCAGAGCCTCTGGCAATGATCTTTGCATCGTCGATGGAGATGGGAGAGGTGCCGGAGGATTGGAGGATTGCGGATGTGGTTCCTATTTTCAAGAAGGGGAATAGGGATAGCCCACGAAATTACCGACTGGTGAGTCTAACCTCAGTGGTTGGTAAGCTGATGGAAAAGATCCTGAGGGACAAGATTTATGAGCATTTAGAGAGGTTTAATATGCTCAAGAATACTCAGCATGGCTTTGTCAAAGGCAGATCGTGCCTTACGAGCCTGGTGGAGTTCTTCGAAAATGTGACTAAACACATTGACGAAGCGAAAGCGGTAGATGTGGTTTATATGGATTTTAGGTTCAATAAGGTCCCCCATGCAAGGCTTCTAGAAAATTGAGAGATCCAAGGGCCTGCTGCCCTGTGGATCCAGAACTGGCTTGCCCAAAGGAGGCAGAGAGTAGGTATAGATGGGTATTTTTCGAAATGGAGGTCGGTCACCAGTGGTGTGCCCCAGGGATCTGTTCTGGGACCCTTGCTGTTTGTCATTTTCATAAATGTCCTGGATGAGGAAGTGGGGGGATGGGTTGGTAAGTTTGCCAATGAATGAAGGTTGGTGGGGTTGTGGATAGTCTTGAGGGATGTCAGAAGTTACAGAGGGACATAGATAGGATGCAAGACTGGGCGGAGAAGTGGCAGATGGACTTCAACCCAGATAAATGCATAGTGGTCCATTTTGGCAGGTCAAATGGGATGAAGGAGTACAATATAAAGGGAAAGACTCTTAGTACTGTCGAGGATCAGAAGGACCTTTGGGTCCGGGTCCATAGGACTCTAAAATCGGCCCCGCAGGTGGAGGAGGTGGTTAAGAAGGCATATGGTGTGTTGGCCTTTATCAATCGAGGGATTGAGTTTAAGAGTCCGGGGATAATGATGCAGCTATATAAGACCCTCGTCAGACCACACTTGGAGTACTGTGCTCAGTTCTGGTCGCCTCATTACAGGAAGGATGTGGAAAAGATTGAAAGGGTGCAGAGGAGATTTACAAGGATGTTGCCTGGATTGAGTGGCATGCCTTATGAGGATAGGCTGAGGGAGCTCGGTCTTTTCTCCTTGGAGAGATGTAGGATGAGAGGAGACCTAATAGAGGTATATAAGATGTTGAGAGGCATAGATCGGGTGGACTCTCAGAGACTTTTTCCCAGGGTGGAAATGGCTGCTACGAGAGGACACAGGTTTAAGGTGCTGGGGGGTAGGTACAGGGGAAATGTTAGGGGGAAGTTTTTCACACAGAGGGTGGTGGGCGAGTGGAATCGGCTGCCGTCAGTGGTGGTGGAGGCAAACTCAATCGGGTCTTTTAAGAGACTCCTGGATAAGTACATGGGACTTAATAGGATGGAGGGTTATAGGTAGGCCTAAAAGGTAGGGATATGTTCAGCACAACTTGTGGGGCCGAAGGGCCTGTTTTGTGCTGTAGTTTTTCTATGTTTCTATGTTCTACAAGGAAATAGCATATAAAATGATCAAATATTTTGCCTCTGCCTTCATTAGAAAGAATATAAAACATTCCAGTAATAACTGTATAACTGTTGGAAGGCAAAGAGGAACTTTGTGAAATTACAATCACTGGGGGAGCAGTACTGAGTAAACTGATGGAACTGCAGCCTGACAAGTCTGTGGGTCCAAATTGACAGCATCCAAGAATCTTAATGAGGTGGCTAATGAGGTTGTCGACTCATTGGTGTCTGGAAAGGTTCCATCAGAGTGGAAAGCAGCAAATGTCACTCCTCGATTCAAGAAGGGAAGGAGGCAGAAAATAGGAAATTATAGGCCAGTTAACTTGATGTCTTTCATGGGGAATGTCTGAGAATTGATCATTAAAGTGGCTATTACTGGGCACTTAGAAAAGCTCAAGATAATCGGGAAGAATCAGTGTAGTTTTGTGAACGGGAAATCAAGTTTAACCAATTTATGAGAGTTCTTTGAAGGAATATGATGCATTTTGGTAGATTGAACCAGGGCAGGACTTACTCAGTTAATGGTAGGGCGTTGGGGAGAGTTCCAGAACAAAGAGATCTAGGGGTACATGTTCATAGCTCCTTGAAAGTGGAGTCACAGGTGGACAGAATGGTAAAGAAGACATTCGGCATGCTTGGTTTCATCGGTCAGAACATTGAATACAGGAATTGGAATGTCTTGTTGAAGATATGCAAGACATTGGTAAGGCCACACTTGGAATACTGTGTGCAATTCTGGTCACCCTATTGTAGAAAGGATATTATTAAACTAGAAAGAGTGCAGAAAAGATTTACTAGGATGCTACCGGGACTTGATGGTTTGAGTTATAAGGAGAGGCTGGATAAACTGGGGCTTTTTTCTCTGGAGAGTAGGAGGCTGAGAGGTGATCTTATAGAGGTCTATAAAATAATGAGGGGCACAGATCAGCTGGATAATCAATATCTTTTCCCAAAGGTAGGGGAGTCTAAAACTGGAGGGCATTGGTTTAAGGTGAGAGGGGAGAGATACAAGTGTCCAGAGGGGCAATTTTTTCACACAGAGGGTGGTGAGTGTCTGGAACAAGCTGCCAGAGATAGTAGTAGAGGTGGGTACAATTTTGTCTTTTCAAAAGCATTTAGAAAGTTACATGGGTACGATGGGTATAGAGAGATATGGGCCAAATGCGGGCAATTGGGATTAGTTTAGGGGTTTTTTAAAAAAAGGGCGGCATGGACAAGTTGGGCCAAAGGGCCTGTTTCCATGCTGTAAACCTCTATGACTCTATGACTCTATGAGTAACATGTGTATTACTTAAACAGAGAACAAAGAAAGGTACAGCAGAGGAACAGGCCCTTCAGCCCACCAAATCTGTGCTGACACAGATGCCTTTCTAATCTAATATTTTCTTGCCTCTACATAGTCCTTACCCCTCTATTCCCTGCCTATTCATGTATCTATCCAGATGCACCTTGAACGTTGTTATAAAATCCGCTTCCACTACCTCCTCCGGCAGTGCATTCCAGGTATTCACCACCATCTGTGTGAAAAACCTGTCCCTTACATCTCTCTTAAATTTTCCGCTCTCACTTTCAACCTGTGCTCCCGAGTAATTGACCCTTCGATCCTGGGAAAAAGACTCTGACTATCCACTCTATCCAAGCCTGTCATAACCTTCTAAACATCAATCAGGTCCCCCCTCATCCTCTGACGCTCCAATGAAAACAATCCAAGTTTGTTCAACCTTTTTTCATAGTCCATATCCTCCAAACCAGGCAACATTCTGGTAAATCCCTTCTGCACCCTTTCCAATGCATCAACATCCTTCCGATAGTGTGGCAACCAGAATTGTACACAATACTCCAAATGCAGCCTAACCAAAATCTTATACAGCTGCAACATGATTTTCCAATTCCTATACTCAATGCCCCAACCGACGAAGACCAGCATGCCATACGCCTTCTTGACCACCTTGTCCACCTGAGTTGCCACCTTCAGGGAACTGTGGATCTGCACGCCTAGATCCCTCTGTATGCTAATATTTCTAAAGGCTCTACCATTTGCTGAATACTTTCCTTCTGCAGTAGACCTTCCAAATCGCATCACCTCACATTTGTCTGGGTTCAATTTCATCTGCCATCTTTTGGCCCAGGTCACCAGCCGATTTATATCCTGCTGTATCCTCTGACAATCCTCCTCACTATCTACTACTCCCCCAATTTTTGTATCATCTGCAAATTTACTAATCAGACCACTTACATTTTCCTCCAAACCATTTATTTATATTACAAACAGAGGCCCCAGCACTGATCCTTGTGGAACACCGCTTGTCACAGACCTCCAGTTAGAAAACTACCCTTCCACTGTTACTCTCTGCTTTCCATGCCCAAGCCAGTTTTGCATCCACCAGCTCACCTCAGATCCCATATGACTTCACGTTGTGTATCAGCCTGCCATGAGGCACCTTATCGAAAGATTTACTAAAGTCCATGTATACAACATTCCCTGGCCCCGCTCTGGTCAATTTTTCTTGTCACTTCCTCACAGCCCTCAATCAAGTTTGTGAGACATGACCTCCCCTTCACAAAACCATACTGCTTATCACTAATAAGCCTCTTCTCGTCCAGAGGTGAGTACATCCTGTCCCTAAGGTGTGAGACCACACCTTGAATACTGTGTTCCGTTTTGTCTCCTTAATTAAGGAAGGATTTAAATGCATTGGAGGAAATTCAGAGGAAGTTTACTCGATTGATATCTGGGATGAGCAGGTTGTCTTCATAAGGTTGGACAGGCTGGGTTTTTTTTTAACTGGTGTTTAGAAAAGTGAGGCACAACTTGATTGAAGCATATAAGATCCTGAATAGTCTTGACTCAGTCGCAGTGGAAAAAACAATTCCTCTTGTGGGTAAGTCCAAGAACTAGGGGGCAAGGTTTTAAAATTAATGGTCACCTTCTAGGACAGAGATGAGGAGGGTTTTTTTCTCTCAGAGGCTTGTGCCACTTGGGAGTTCTTTGCCTCAGAAGGCAATGGAAGCAAGGTCACAGAATATTTTTAAGGCAAAGGTAGATGGATTCTTGTTAGGTGAGGGAATCAAAGGTTATTGGGAATAGATGGGAATGTGGAACTCAAGACACAAACAGATCAGCCGTGATCTTATTAACAGGTGGAGTAGGCTGGAGAGGCCAACTTCTGCTCCGAGCTCATGGGTGTAATTTTCCAGCTGTTCATGCCAGCGGGGTTCTCCGATCCTGCTCCAGTAAACAGGGATTTGGCTGAGCGCAGGGTGTGAATTGGCCCATATGTTTGTATATTTGTAATCAGGGTTGCTTGTCACACTGGCCAATTCATTGTGGCTTCAAGGTCAAAAAAACCAAGATATTCTTACAAAAGGGTTGACAACAATTTTCCTATGAGGTAAGATATTTTCTCTGTTCCTATTTACTATGTTTAATATTGCTGGAGAAAGTTAGCGTCAAGCAATATTTATCTCCCAGGGATTGTTGCATGTACAAATGTGTGTAATTGTGAAGAAGTATTGTTGTGACACATCTTATAACACGAGAAGCATAGTTTGCATTGTACCTGTGTTTTCATTGTAGACCATGGAAGCGCCCTTTACATCTTTACTGCACAATACAAAAACAATATACTTCAGATATTGTAAATCTGAATTAATAATAGAAAATTCTGGAAATACTCAGCAGGTCAGGTAGTATTTGTGGAGAGGGAAACAGAGTTAATGCATGGGGTGTAATGTCCTCCCTTGTGATGGGTTTGGTGGTGTGGAGATATTTAATTGGTGGGAAGGTTCCCCAATTAAATCCATGGCAGTGTGCCAGTAGATAGCCTTCCCATCCTGCCACCAATTGAGACCCTTAAGTGAGAAATTAGTGCCCACCCATGGGTCTCGTCCCACCGCCGCTAGTGGTCACCCAGTGGTGCGTGAGGAACCCATTTCCACTGGAAGGGGCAGGGGACCCCCTTGTTCAAAGTCAATCAGTCCTTGATCAAAGAGCCCGGCATTAAAATGGGAGTTAAAAATAACCCCAAGCCCTTTCTGCCAACTCCCCAGCTACCCCCACCCTGCAACCCATCTCTGTCATCACTCACCACTGCCTGGTGCATCAGCGAACCTGGCACTTGGATGGGTATAGTACGGGCAGCAGCCACCGCCTGAAGTACTACTGTCCGCTGATTGACCTGTAGCTCTCAGTGGGTGGAGCGTCTCCCCACTCCCCCCAACTCCAGGGTCCTTGATCACAGAGAAATCTCACCACTGCTCATTAAGTGCACAGCAAACTTGAAAATCGAGTTGGAGGGGAATTTGGCTATACATTCATAGGTGTATAAGGAGTAAAGTAAGGGGCTGAGGACACAACCTTGTGGGGAACTGATGTTGAGGATGATCGTCGGGGGGTTGTTGTTGCCTATCCTTACTGATTGCGGTCTGTGGGTCAGGAAGTTCAGGATCCAGCCACAAAGGAAGGAGCCGAGTCCCAGGCCACAGAGTTTGAAAATGAGTTTTGTAGGAATAATGGTGTTGAAGGCTGAGCTTTCATCAATAAATAGGAGTCTGACATAACTGTCTTTGTTATCCAAGAGTTCCAGGGAGGTGTGAATCATAGATTCATAGAATATCTGTAGTCCAGAAGGAGGCTATTCGGCCCACCGGGTCTGCACTGACAACAATCCCATCCAGGCCTTATCCCCATAACCCCCGTATTTAGCCTTTTAATCCATCTGACACTAAGGGGCAATTTAGCAGGGCCCATCAATACACACATCTTTGGAGTGTGGGAGGAAACCTGAGCACCCAAAGGAAACCTAAGTAGACATGAGGAGAACGTGCAGACTCCACACAGACAGTGTTCTGAGGCTGGAATTAAACCCCGTGTCCCTGGCGCTGTGAGGCAGCAGTGCTAACCACTGTGCTGCCGTGCCACCTATTTGAAGGTAGAATGACTAACAGTTGTCATCCAAAAGATAGTGTCAAGTTATCAAATAAAGATCCCAGAAACTGATATGAATGAGCAACTGGGGTGGAAACACGTTGAGAAATTTCCTGGTTCAGCACTCCAGCCTCAGGAGAAATTCCCCTGAATGGCATGATCTTCATTCCAGGGGTTTAGTACAGATGCAGCCAGTCATAGCCACTGTTAGATTAGAGGTAGCCACTAGGATGGCTGAGTGCTGAGGTAGCATGGTTAAAAGATCCACCTTGGGTCTCCAAGACTTTGTCCTTGTTGTTTGCTTGTATGTTAGGCCCTGTATCCCTCACCCACCCACCCAACTCTCCATGCCCCAACTATGTCAACCAATGGTCGCCACCCACCTCAAAGGTGCTTCATGCCCTTCATGTCAACACATGTCCCTACCCAGCCACCATGACCGACTCTCACACCCTCCATGCCAACTCATGGCACTTACATGAACCCAGTATACACTCTGTACAGAACCACTGAACCTTATAGTCACAATGGCATGTGTGGGACAGCTTCACCGTGCCCATTCATAATTTTCTTTTAAAAATACTGCTGTTGCTACAATCCTATGAAAGAGTCAGTCAACCAGACCTTAAAATTATCAATAACAGAAGCTATAAGCACTTGATACTCTTTATCTTGTGTAAATAAACGCTGAGTCATTGACAAAAGAAATTGCAGAAAAATAGCCACATCCTAAAGCTGTCAATCTTTTTTCCAATGTTTCAATGAAAGAAGTTGATCGTTTTACGGGAATCGGGGTTCTCAGCTTTTTTATTCATAGGAAGAGCACCTGTGCTTTGAAATACTAGAGGTATATGTTCTTCAAACATATTATTGTTTATCAGCTACAGAAAGGCAAATCAGCTGTTCCTTACACCATTCTCCAGGCCTTTGCTATTCCCGCTACTTTGTGTGGAGAAGCTTTTAGGATTTTAGTCATCCATGCCTGTGCATATCCTCCAATGTTAAGTTTGCCTTATATGATACACAAACTGACAGGGTCCCAGGCTCCCTAGGACAGGACTTTTCTCCTTGGGTTGGAACTCCAATGTTGGGGTCAAATGGGGAGTCACAAACCCGCATTCTGTGAGAAACAGTTGTCTGGCAGTGTTTTTCCCAAATTAGCCAATTAGTGGCAAGAGGGCAGTTTTCCATTCAATTAGGCACACCTGGCAGCCTCTCAAGAATCGATCAGGCCTACAGTCCAGTCGGGCAGGAGAGAGAATACCTCCACTCTTTGAAGTGTCCAATCTGCACATTTTAAAATATTCTATTAAAGAAATGGCCTCAGCAGCCTGGTCACCTTTGCGGAGCCATGATGTGGAGTTGCCGGCGTTGAACTGGGGTAGGCACAGTAAGTAGTCTCACTCACCTGACGAAGGGGCAATGGTCCGAAAGCTCGTGCTACCAAATAAACCGATTGGACTTTAACCTGGTGTTGTGAGACTACTTACTGTACTTTTGCGGAGGAAAGGGCCACAAAGCTTGCCTTGAGGACTTGATCAGTGGTTGGAAGACCTGCTCCAGGCAGCTGGCCTAGTTCGCAACACCTCAGAGGGGCTTGAAGGCTGGCTGAAACATTCTGGTCCGGCCTCGCACAATTGGTCTTTTTTATGCCACTAATCTACATCAATTGGCAACCTGCCACTTGCAGGTGCGTTTCCCTTCTGACCCAAATCCTCCTTCTGTGAAAATGGCCCAGGGGCAAGTGATCTCCAAATGGCTGAGTTTATTGGCCTGATCACTCATACCCCCAGAAATATGGCAGTCATTCTTCATTACAAAGTCAGCATCATGTTCAATACTTAATATTCAAAACCTATAGAAAGCGAATGATCCTGGTGGGGCATCACACAGTCTGAGCTCTGCCTCCACCCGAAACCCACATGTGTATATTTACTGGCTACAATCAGGGGCAGGAACACTGGCGAGCTTTTCCCTTCCATGCTCTAGGAATACTGACACTGTGGGGTGCTGGATGCCACACCTTCTTAGCAGAGGAAGGCTATCAAGTATCTTGGTGTGTAGTATAGTTAGGAATTAATCTATTAGGAAGCCCTTTTGATCATGCAACTGGACCGTCACTTATTATTGGGTCATCCCACAAAATATTTGATGGAATAAGTTAAAGAGAATGGCTTAGCATCAGGAAATGAGACAGCTGACCTTTCTCAAATCATTTTTCCCTGGTAGGGACAGGAAACATTGAGAGGCTTAAGTCCTGGGTCAAGGATTAAGACCTTTATATCTCAATGGAACAATCCGTCAAAATTAGAGGGAATAATGGAGAGTTAAAATCCGTTTAGCAGCAAGAAAAGCTTCAGTTTTGTGAGAAGATAAATGAGAGGCGGGGGGGTATGACGAGAAGTGTTTGGAATGATAAATGCAAGAGAAAAGATTAATGCTCAGCACTATTTTAAATTAAATCTTGTCTGCATGATTTCAGGTCTGTATTAGATATTCTTAAAGGTGCAGAATCACTGGTCTCTCCTGTAAGCAGATGCTGTAGCTTTTTTATTCACTTGTGGGACATGGGTGTCGCTGGCTGGCCAGATTTATTGCCCATCCCTAGTTGCCATTGAGAAGGCGGTGGTGAGCTGCCTTCTTGAATCAGTGCAGTCCACTGGTGAACTGCCCTAATGGCATTGTGGGTTGACTCACAATGCCATTAGGGAAGGAATTCCAGGATTTTGACCCAATGATTTCAAAGGAACGGCGATATATTTCCAAGTCAGGGTGGTGAGTGCCTTGGAGAGGAACTTACAGGTGGTAGTGTTCCCATGTATCTTGTCCTTCTAGATGGAAGTGGCCGTGGGTTTGGAAAGTGCAGTCTAAGGATCTTTGGTGAATTGCTGCAGTGCATCTTGTAGATAGTACACACTGCTGCTACTGAGCGTCGGTGGTGGAGGGACAAGATATTTGTGAATGTGGTGCCAATCAAGTGAGCTGCTTTGTCCTGAATGGTGTCAAGCTTCTTGAATGTTGTTGGAGCGGCATCCATCCAGGCAAGTGAGGAGTATTCAATCACACTCCTGACTTGTGCCTTGTAGATTGTAAACAGGATTTGAACTCTCTTTCATTCCCTCTAATTTTGATGAATTGTTCATTGAGATATGATGGTCTTAATCTTTGACCCTGGACTTAAGACTTTCAATGTTTCCTGTACCCACCAGGGAAAAAATGATTTGAGAAAGGTCAGCTGTCTCATTTCCTGATGCTAAGCCATTCTCTTTAACTTATTCCATCAAGTATTTTGTGGGATGACCCAATAATACGTAATGACCCAGCTGCATGATCAAAAGGGCTCCCTAATAGATTGGGGAGTCAGGAGGTGAGTTACTCGCTGCAGTATTCCGAGTCTCTGACCTGCTCTTGTAGCCACTGTGTTTATGTGGTGAGTCCAGTTGAGTTTTTGCCCAACCAAAGACTCACCTTTACCGCTAATGGAATAACATGGCTCAAGGATCATCACAATGAAATCCCTCAGTTATTATAACTAGATATCGTTGTTAGAATTGGATATCACAATTCAGCACGTCACTCCTTCACTCCTGTGAAAGATAGCCTGATTTCACTTTATTGAGATGCAGCCACGTTTATAAAGAAAAGGTGATTTATTTTACAACCATTGCTTTATTTCAAAAATCAGCAAATGTTTACTTCATAGCACTCTTCACAAAATAGTAAGCAACAAATGTGCCTCCTTGTTCCTGTTACTGGGCTAAGTATAGTTTCTGTGGCTAATGGTTTGATTTTGATTTTGATTTGATTCATTTTATTATTGTCACATGTACTAGTATACAATGAAAAGTATTGTTTCTTGCATGCTACACAGACAAAGCGTACTGTTCATAGAGAAGGAAATGAGAGAGTACAGAATGTAGTGTTACAGTCATAGCTAGGGTGTAGAGAAAGATCAACTTAATGCAAGGTAAGTCCATTCAAAAGTCTGACAGCAGCAGGGAAGAAGCTGTTCCTGAGTCAGTTGGTACGTGGCCTCAGACTTTTGTATCTTTTTTCCAACAGTGGAAGGTGGAAGAGAGAATGTCCGGGCTTCGTGGGGTCCTTAATTATGCTGGCTACTTTGCCCAGGCAGCGGGAAGTGTAGACAGAGTCAATGGATGAGAGGTTGGTTTGCGTGACGGATTGGGCTACATTCATGACCTTTTGTAGTTTCTTGCGGTCTTGGGCAGAGCAGGAGCTATACCAAGCTGTGATACAACCAGAAAGAATGTTCTCTATAGTGCATCTGTAAAAGTTGTTAAGAGTCATAGCTAACATGCCAAATTTCCTTCGTCTTCTGAGAAATTAGAGAGTTGGTGGGCTTTCTTAACTATAGCGTCAGCATGGGGGGACCAGGACAGGTTGTTGTTGGACACCTAAAAACTTGAAGCTCTCGACCATTTCTACTTTATCCCTGTTGATGTAGACAGGGGCACTCTCTATACTTCACGTCCTGAAGTCCTGATTCCTTGATCCTGGTCTGCAGAAAATACTGGCAGCGCTCAACAGATCAAACAGCATCTGTGGAGAGAGAAACAGGGCCACGTTTCAAGTCTGGGACCCTTCATCAGCACTGGGAAAGGTTAGAAATTAGAAATATAGTTGATTTTGAGCAATTGATAGGAATTATGGAGGGTGGGAAGCAGGTGAGTAGAGCAAAAGAGAAGATGGAGGGCAGGAGTGGCGAAATGACAAAGGTTTGAAGGGTGCAAGGTCAAATGGCAATGGCAATGGCAATCAGGGCAAATATAGACATAACTACCAGAAGGACGTGGAGGCTTTGGAGCGGGTACTGAAAAGATTTACCAGGATGTTGCCTGGTATGGAGGGCATTAGCTATGAGGAGAGGTTGGAGAAACTTGGTTTGTTCTCATTGGAGCGACGGAGGTTGAGGGGCGACCTGATAGAAGCCTACAAGATTATGAGAGGCATGGACAGAGTGGATAGTCAGAAGCTTTTTCCCAGGGTGGAAGAGTCAATTACTAGGGGGCATAGGTTTAAGGTGCAAGGGGCAAGGTTTAAAGGAGATGTACGAGGCAGATTTTTTACACAGAGGGTGGTGAGTGCCTGGAACTCGCTGCCGAGGGAGGTCATGGAAGCAGATACAATAGTGAGTTTTAAGGGGCGTCTGGACAAATACATGAATAGGATGGGAATGGAGGGATATAGTCCCCAGAAGGGTAGGGGGTTTTAGTTCAGTCGGGCAGCACGGTCGGTGAAGGTTTGGAGGGCCGAAGGGCCTGTTCCTGTGCTGTAATTTTCTTTGTTCTTTGTTCTTTATAAGAAATGTGTCTACATGAGGTCTGAATGACAGGATTTGGAAAAGCCACTGAGGATTCGGACATTGAAAGAAATAAGGGAGAAAGGAGAGGAAAAAAATTGAAGACAAACAGAGCAAAGTGGGTTAGAGGTTACGATCGAAAATTGTTGAACGGGATGTTCAGTACAGAAAGCTGCAAAGCATGCTGTTGAAAGATGAGATGCTGTTGCTTGAACATGTGCTGAACTCCATTGGAACAGTGCGGCAGGTCAAAGACAGGTCAGAGGGGGAGAGATGTGGAGAATTAGAATGACAGGTAATTGAAAACTCAGGTTCACACGTGCAGTCTGAACATGGTGTTCCATAAAGCAAACACCAAGCCTGCGTTTGGTTTCAATGTAGGGGCGATTATATCATGAAGAATGAATAGAATATAGTTAAAGTACAAGTCAGTCACTGCAAGGTGCTCTTGAACAGTGAGAAAGGCAGAGGTAAAAGGGCAAGTGTTGCCTTTCCTGTGATTGAATGTAATGGTACTGATGCGCGATATAACACACGAGAGGCTGGATGTACTCGGGAAATAAAGGCTTTTATTGCCAACAATAACAGAGCTACTATATACAGTATACGATCCCAGACTAAAGGGTCACCAGGCAGAGCAGTGACCTTTATACCTCTCCCAGGAGGCGGAGCCAACTGGGGTGTACCATAGGACTATATTAACAGGTAGAACAGCCCAACCCTAACCCCAACAGTAACATATCTACAGACTCATAGTACTGGCCAGACTATGGCTCAGCACTACCTGGTGGGAACCAACAATGGTTCACCACAGGTACCATCGGTAAGCGAGGGGTGTTGGGGATGACTGAGAAGTGGACCAGAATATTGGAGAGTGAAAGGTCCCTTTCAAATGCTGAAAGAGAAAGGGCTGACATTGGAGGGACAGAAATGGCAGATGTCCATTGAATATAGAGACTGGCAGGGTACAAGGTGATAATAAGGAGAAAGCCATTGAGGTTCAGAGCAGAACTGTGTGAAATGGAACAGACACAAACAAGGGTTCTATCAAACATTCAGGTGGAAGGGAAACATACTGCAAGCACTGGTATGGAAGGTGCATTGTCCAAATAGATTTTATGGAGATGGAGAAACTGGGAGAATGAAAAGAGCCCAGACAGGAAGTGGGGTCTGAGAAAGTGTAGCTGTGGAGTTAGTGGGTCTACAGTGAACCAGAAATGGAGACAGAAAAATCAAACGAAGGGGTTGGAGATGAACCATGTGAAGGCAAGAGCAGGGTAGAAAGTGTAAGTAAAATTGCTGAAATTGTCTAGTTCAGTCTGAGAGTCCTTTCATCTGATGAAAGGTCATTTCAAACTGAAAAGTTAACTCTGTTTCTCTGCACAGACACTACCTGATGTGTTGACTGTTTCTGGCATATTCTACTTTTGTTTCAGATCTCCAGCATCAGCAGAATTTTGCTTTTGCATTAAGGTTGAGAGGAGAATTGATAGAGGTATTCAAAATTGTTTGAGGCCTAGACAGAATCGATAAAGAGAAAGTCGGTGGTGTGGTAGACAGTGAGGAAGGGTGTCGTAGTTTGCAGGAAGACTTAGACAGGTTGCAAAGTTGGGCCGAGAGGTGGCGGATGGAGTTTAATGCGGAGAAGTGTGAGGTAATTCACTTTGGTAGGAATAACAGATGTGTTGAGTATAGGGCTAACGGGAGGACTTTGAATAGTGTGGAGGAGCAGAGGGATCTAGGTGTATGTGTGCATAGATCCCTGAAAGTTGGGAATCAAGTAGATAAGGTTGTTAAGAAGGCATATGGTGTCTTGGCGTTTATTGGTAGGGGGATTGAATTTAGGAGTCGTAGCGTTATGTTGCAACTGTACACAACTCTGGTGCGGCCGCACTTGGAGTACTGTGTGCAGTTCTGGTCCCCACATTACAGGAAGGATGTGGAGGCTTTGGAGAGGGTGCAGAGGAGGTTTACCAGGATGTTGCCTGGTATGGAGGGGAGATCCTATGAGGAGAGGCTGAGGGATTTGGGATTGTTTTCGCTGGAAAGGCGGCGGCTAAGAGGGGATCTTATTGAAACATATAAGATGATTAGAGGTTTAGATAGGGTGGATAGTGATAGCCTTTTTCCTCTGATGGAGAAATCCAGCACGAGGGGGCATGGCTTTAAATTGAGGGGGGGTAGTTATAGAACCGATGTCAGGGGTAGGTTCTTTACCCAGAGGGTGGTGAGGGATTGGAATGCCCTGCCAGCATCAGTAGTAAATGCGCCTAGTTTGGGGGCGTTTAAGAGATCCGTAGATAGGTTCATGGACGAAAAGAAATTGGTTTAGGTTGGAGGGTCACAGTTTTTTTTTTAACTGGTCGGTGCAACATCGTGGGCCGAAGGGCCTGTTCTGCGCTGTAATGTTCTATGTTCTATGTTCTAAACTATCACCATTGGTAGAATGATTGAGAGGGCACAGATTTAAGGTAATTGACAAAAGAAGCAATGGCGACATGGAAAAAAACTTTTTCACCCAGTGAGTAATTAGAATCTGGAAAGCGCTGCCTGAGAGTGTGGCAGAGGCAGCTTCAATCGAGGCATCCATTAAGGAATCGGATTATTATCTGAAAAAGAAGAATGTGCAGAGCTCTGAAGAGAAGCGGCTCCAGGTGAATTGCTCCTTGGGAGAGCCAGTACAGACACAATGGACCAAATAGCCATCTTCTGTGCTGTATTATTCTATTCCATGGCTGGAATTGGGCCAAAGAAAAGTAAGTGAGTCATCAGGAACTTGATTGAGATAGGAATAGGCAGTGGATCTCATGGGGAAACAAATTTAAATGGAAATTTTCAGCTCACCACTGTCCTTGTTTCGAGTCTGGTAGTGGAATTGTGCTCAGAGCTTGCCGGGCACGATTTTTGAACAGATCTTGAAATGGGCATTCACACTTCCATGCAGAGAAATCTTTACCGGTCAAAAAGGAAATATTTGAATCAGGTTCTTACACTAGTTCTAAGATAATGACGGGATTTTCCATCAGTAGGTGGAGTATTTTCTGCTTAGAGTCCACCTGGTGATCTTGGCCCTGGAGCAGTAAAGATAGTGATCCTCAAATATATTGGCTGCGCACTGGACTGAAAATGAGGGAGAGTTCCCCTAACTAATGATCTTTGTGGGACCATTTGACTCAGACTATTTGTCCGGTCCAAAAGGTGACCTAGAGAACTTGTCGAAACAGTGAAAGAAATGAGGCTCAGGAATGAGAAATAATAATAAATTAAACCAGAATAATTTAATTGTATGAGACTCGCAAGCATAAATTACTCATGTGCAATGCTGCACGTTTGCTCCCTAGCTTCTGGCAAAATTTAATGGTTAGTGCTTCTGTTTTTAATCTTAATTAGAGATGCCTGCATTTCTCAAATTACAACAGCAATGTCTGAGTAGAGTGCACTAGGTCAGATAATCATGATCACAGAGAGCTCTTAACCCCCCAGACTCAGTTGGGAGCTTCAATTTCTGATCCAGTCTATCTTATTTAAGATTAAAAAAGGCTGGTGAATTATTTAAGGATTATTGACTTTATGCTCATACTTTGTTAGTGCCAGCAGGCCCTCGGTTTAACTGATGTGTCATAACCAGCCAATGCTGGTCACATGCAATTTGTCCAAGTGGATGTCAATGGGTAAAGATAAAGTCACCATAATCCTAGATGGCCATAGGCTGCTCTCCCCTTTGTGGGGGAGAGCTGACTGGTGGTGATTTAACCTGAGGACCATCACACCTCAGGTGAAGGGCAAGGTTGAAAAGGCCTTAATGAATAACCTCAGCTGGTATGGCTATTGAACCTACGCTGTTGACGTAGCCCTAAATCCACGAACTAGCCACCCAGCCAATTGAGCTTAACCAACCTGGAAGGGTGTTAATGACAGGCCACCTAGCTCACCAGCAGACACCCTCAGTTGAGACCCAGGAGAGGTGATTAGAACAGGCTACTGGGACGGCACACTCATGAATCCAATGGACTCTAGGAGCATTCTTGTGTCTCCTGGCTCCACAAGATGAGTTTTTTAGCAGACATGAGGGAAATAACTTACATACTCATGAGGGCTGAATGCCAGTTTAGGTATCTGCTCTAATTACCTAATAAAAGGGTGCCACAAATTTAGTACTGTGCAGACTGGGCACAGAACATTCCATTGCTATGCTTTGCACATCTTTTACGTCTAAAACACAGGGTCAATCCATACCAATTTCAACTCCTTAATGTAGAAAATGCCCCGAGGTGCTGTGGAGCAGGGAGTAAAAGTATATATAAGGGGAATAAAATGATGAATTTCAAGCAATAGCCACAGAGCTAGATGTAACTGAAAATTTGGTTTAGAATGTAGGTTATGAGAAGGTTTCAAAGGAGCTGGGGTGAAATACAAAGGCTGAGGGACTTTGGGATTGAGTTCAAGAGACTAAGACAAAGTAAATATAAGGAGCATCCGTACAGAGCACATAACGGCAATCAGTTTTACTGAAGAGTCACATTGGACTCGAAAGGTAAACTCTGTTTCCCTCTCTGCCAGGCCTGCTGAGTTTTTCCATCATTTTCTGTTTTATGTCAGTATTATTAAATTGGAAGATCATAAAAGCAGCTGATGCAGTCAACTAAGTTTGAGATCAAGAAATTGACAGGATAGAGTAGAGGGAGGCTCACCGTGCGCTTGGCTCTGTTATGGGTGATCCTGGGGGCTCTTGATCCAGACGCTGGGCGCCTGAAGGCAGACCTGGGCAGATTTCAGACAAATGTGTAGAGATCATCATCTAACATCATCAACACTGTGAAACTGAAGCGTATTATTCAATAACTAGAGTTGCTGTGCTAGAGATATTGTATTGGAGATAAAAAGGCAGGTAAGAAATAGAAATTGAAAAAATTAAAGTTCGAAACATAAACTCTCTCCCACGACAATGAAAGGCCTATAGAGATCTTCCATTCCAAACAACGGATAACAGAGCCCCCTTGTGGAATGCTGCAATAACAATATTTCAGACAAAACAAACTAGTAATTCAAAGATTATTTTTAAAACTGCTCAAATTTCTAACATTTCTCATTGGTTGAATTTGGCAGTCACAGCAATGTGAAATCACAGCTTTTTATAATTTTCAAATGTTTCTTTAATAATGTCCTCTTTGACTGTTTTTGGCTGCCTTTCCTTGCCCCCCTGACTCTACCCGAGATTGACACTCCTCTAGCTCCTACTCAGGACTGACACTCAACTGTAGAGCTGCTTTGGAACATTGCAAATGCACGTTGTTCTTCTTTGTATGACTTTGAATGAATAATTGTTGTGTGATTTATTCTCCCCGTCCCTGCCTGTAAAACAATTCTTTCTGATCAAATAATTCCTCATTTACAAAGCTCCTGTGACTTTACTCAGGATCCTATTCGTGGACAATTGGCTATTTATGTATTACTCTGCTTTTGGTTCTCAAGGATGAGTGTTGGCCTGGAGAACATTTAACCCTTCCTGAAAGTGTTTGATGTGGCTCACTCTCGCTCTTGAGTTAGTAGATTGGTAGTTCTAGTCACCCACCAAAGGTTTAAGCTGACACTTCAGTGTGGCACTCTTGGAGGTCCTGTGTTTCAGAAGGGATGCTAAACCGAGACTTTGGCTATGCTCTCAGGTGGACATGAATGATCCCATGACACTAGTTCGAAGAAGAGGAGGGGAGTTCTCCTCATTTCCCTGGATAACATTTATCTCACACCCAACATTACTAAAAGCCAATAATCTGGCCAGTATTGCATTGACGTTTGCATGCAAATTGGCTGTCAAATTTCCTATGTTAAATTGGTGACTAGATTTCAAAAGTATTTCATTAACTGTAAAGTGCTTTAGTACTCCATGAGATGCAGACAGGCACTATGTAAATGTAAATACTTTCTTTCTTCAATAAATTGGCTCTTGCATTAACTTTCAGTGGGCTGGCCGCTTCTCGGCCTTTTGGCTAAGATCAAGTGTAGTATGGTCGGCAGCCCATGGTTGGCCGCACTTGGTTGAGGTCATTAGGTTACGCTGAGGCTTCATATGTTTCATATGAAGCAATTTTTTAAAGCGGCATCTCGGCCTTTTGGCTAAGATGCAAATGAGCTCAAGTCTTGGAGGAGGAACCTCCCCCTTCTCCAATCAGCTTGGCTCATGTAGATCAGGCCCAGGACAGGATGGTTTGGTCACTCGCCCTGTCTTGTCAGCCTGGATCTGAAATGTCTCAACTTGTTGAGACTCTGAATTGGATTTGATTTGATTGAATTGGAAAAGTATTTTAAAAAAATAAACTTTTAGTGGGCTGGCCGGGTGTTGCTATGATGTTTTTATCACTCGGTTAATTAGCCCCTTTGTAAACTTTACGCTTCCATTCTAAATGGTTCAAGCTTACAGTGGAGTCCTGTTTGAAACAAATATTAGAAAATAGCTGCAGGCAATGTTGCTTGTACGGCTTCATATCACAGTTCAAAGAACCAGTGCATTTCCACAACTAGGAACTAGCGTGAAAATATTACAAAGCACTCCCAACAGTTAAACAGGTAAATAGTTTGCCTGGTGTGACATTAAGGCAAGCAAAAATGAAAGCTCTTGTGTTTGAGCCCTGTCAGCAGATATCAGACAGGTTAGTGAGGCTCTCAGCATTCGTGATAAGTACAGAGTAGAAAAACCAGCCAGACTTGTCAATCCTGATCATTGTAGAATTGTCCTAGTTAAGGAGTGTACGCGTATGATGTCAGGTACAGACTGGATTTGGCATAGTTGTGATACTCCTCCCTGTTGAATGGCCTGTGAATATTCAGTGGCAAGGTTCAGACATGTTCACATATTGGACAAGGCAATGGAAGGCCATCAGTATCTTTGTGACTTAATCAGACCTTCAGGACAAGGGAAATTGGAGAATTGAGGAAGAGCAATTTATAACCAGAATATAACACAATGGATTAGTTTTTGAAGTGAATTTTATTAGTGTCACAAGTAGGCTTACATTAATACTGCAATGAAGTTACGGTGAAAATCCCCGAGTCACCACGCTCCAGCGCCTGTTCGGGTACACTGAGGGAGAATTTAGCATGGTCAATCCACCTAACCAGCGTGTCTTTCAGACTGTGGGAGGAAACCAGAGCACCCAGAGGAAACCCAAGCAGACGCAGGGAGAACATACAGACTCTGCACACACAGTGACCCAAGAAGGAATCGAACCCGAGTCCCTGGCGCTGTGAGGCAGCAGTGCTAACCACTGTGCCACCGTGCTGCCCTTGCACTCAACAAAAAGAAACATCATTTAGGAGAATAGAGTGAAATAGAAGTGTGGCGAATTAATTTAAATAACTTTGAAAGGATTTAGTGAACCTGAATAATGGGACAGTACACGCTGTCAATCTGGAGAATGTGTTTGTTAATGATAATAGGCTAGTGAAAGCTGAATAACCAAACTGAAAATTTTCACCATTCCTTATAAAGGTTCAGCTAGGGTGGAAGTGGTCAAACTGCAGCAGTATGTTTTAACAAGAGCTTTAAAAAAAACTCTGTATAGTCGACCTTTCACACCTAATTAGGTAAATACCATTCCTGTTGATATGAGATTGTACAAATAAACTTTGCAATTCAATGCAGTTGATCCTGAAATATCTCTGTAACATGGGAAAGTAATGGAAATTAAATTCACTCCCCTGCACATGTTAAAATCAAATCGAAAATCCAATCAACATACCTTCAAATTTGTTTAATAAGACTTAGGTAAACGTTAAAGCTGTGAGGATTCAATGATTTCATAAAATAAATCCGCAACACTATGAATGTTAAACCATGAGAGAAGATCAAGGATGTTCAAATTAGTAAAAGGCATCTTCATGATTGATGCCAGGACATTTCCCATGCGAAAAGTGATCAACGTATGAAATAGTCTTCCAAATTGGGTACTGAAATCATTTAAGAAACATTTAGGCCGTGGTGAGATAAGAAAAGGAGCGTCCCATTCAGCCCCTTGAATCTGTTCTGCCAATGAATTAGATCAAGGCTGATCTATAACTCAATTCTGTTGGAAACTGGAATTTGATTTAAATACTCAGCAGAATAACAGGGACAGCAAAGGAGAGAGAGAAAATACAGAAATATGCCCACACAACATGGATAGAGACAGGCAAAGGAGAGCGGAGATAGACCAACATACACGCAGAATGGACTGATCTCCTGTTCTGATGAAGGGTTTACAACCATATTACTAACATCTGTTTTCTCCATCAATTCTAATGTGCTGAGTGATTACTGCATTTTTTTGTTTTGTTGTATGTATTTTTAGCTGCTTCAATGTGATAAGCTGCCATTTAACCACATTAACTTTTCCATTCACCAGGCAAAACTTGTGCAAAATTTGATGCTACTACTCTTCAGCCTTTTCCCAGCAACAGAACTGATAGTGTTGTTGTTGATGATTAGATGTAGGTTGGGCACCCACCAGACTTATTAAAAGCATTGGAGCATTTGTTTGTTAGGGCAATCTGTGACCTTTCGCAGTCTCATTAACACTCCATGCATCCATCTCAGCTACCTCACTTAGTATATAATATTATATATTACATATCTCAGCTACCTAACTGTCACACATAGATATCTGTGCATATATTTGAAATAGAGGCAGAGATAGAAAGAGAATGGAGATAGACTGCCAGACAGACAAAATGGGAGGAAATGACGGAGATAGATGCACACAGAAAGCTTGGAAAGTGCAGGAACAGATAGAGAGACATACACGTATGTACAAGAAGATTTTTTAAATGAAAAAGTGAGAAAACTCAGACTTTTAATTAGAAATTTTAATCTTTAAGAACAGGCGACTTGAGGACAGGTGATCATTTAAAAAGAATTTGGATTATGACTGTAACACGACTCCATCCAATGCACTCACTATCAGGTTTAATGGACACAGTAAGAAGTCTCACAATACCAGGTTAAAGTCCAATAGGTTTATTTGGAATCACAAAATTTCGGAGCGCTGCTCCATTATCAGGTGAGTGGAGAGGTGGGTTCACAAACAGAGCAGCGCTCCGAAAGCTCGTGATTCTAAATAAATCTGTTGGACTTTAACCTGGTGTTGTGAGGCTTCTTACTGTGCCCACACCAGTCCAATGATGGCATCTCCACATCAGGTTTAATGGAGGTGAGTTTGGATGCCTGCAAGTAATCTTTTCATCAATGTCAGGGTCTTTAATTAGTGCAGATTGGCAGATACATACTTTTTTGCTACAATAAATGTCACTTGAAGAAGACAATGAGATGCTTCTACACTGAATTTTAGGTCTTCAACACAAGTTTCCCAGGATCACAAATTTAAAATTTGAAACAGGTTTAAAGTTAGAATCATAGAATCCCTGAAGTGCAGAAGAAGGCTATTCAGCCCATCGAGCCTGCACCGACAACAATCCCACCCAGGCTCACGTATTTACCCTGTAAATCCCCCTGACACTAAGGGTCAATTTAGAATGGCCAATGAACTTAATCCACACATCTTTGGAGTGTAGGAGGAAACTGGAACACCTGGAGGAAACCCACATAGATACGGGAAGAATGTGCAAACTCCACAGAGAGAGTTACCTGAGACCAGAATTGAACCTGGGTCCCTGGTGCTGTGAGGCACCACTGTGCCACCATGCCATTCTATAGTTCAGATGAGAATTTAAACTTGTGACTCCCCCATTTGAATAGAAACCCAACTATTATGGCTGGGGGCTCAGTGCCCTCTGGCAAATGTTTGGCAGAGGCTTCTCGTGTGGATGCTGCTTTTTCTAACTTTTGGAAGTTTTCAAACAAACCAGTTCAGGATGGAACATGCATTGGATGTGTTTGATAGCGTATCAGAGTAGGAAGACCATTACCATCCTTGGTAGTAATGATGTGCTCTGGAGGGTTCAGCTCTGGATGTACACCAAGAAGGAGGTGTAAAGGTAGGAGGTGCACAGAAGCAGGGTGCCAGGTAAGGAGGTGCACAGCAAGCAAGTTGAAGTCACAGCAGTCATTACCCACATCACAGGCTTTAAAGACCGAGGTTTATCATCCTGATGCAGCAGACATCTGCAGCCTCCTCGAGGAAGACATGTTCCCTGTTGCATCTGGAGGGAGTGCATTTCATAGAACATAGAACGGTACAGCACAGTACAGGCCCTTTCCTCAACTGATTCCTAAAATGAGGGGGTTA
The DNA here is from genome assembly GCF_964213995.1 of Mustelus asterias. Lineage (NCBI taxonomy): Eukaryota > Metazoa > Chordata > Chondrichthyes > Carcharhiniformes > Triakidae > Mustelus > Mustelus asterias. Next base: position 33,536,392 of record NC_135807.1, on the reverse strand, counting down.
TCCAATAAGGACATGTTAGACAGGTTAGGTCTTTATCTATTGGAGTTTAGAAGAATTAGAGGTGATCTTATTGAAACATAAGACCCGAAGGAAACATGACAGGTTGGATGCTGAAAGGATATTTCCTCTAGGAGGAGAAACAAGAGCATAGGGGACACAGTTTAAAAATAAGGGGTGTCCCATTTAAGATAGAGATGGGGACAGTTTTTGTCTATCAGTCTTTCCCAGAGGATAGTGAAGGCAGGGTCATTGAATATTTTTAAAGCTGACACAAAACAGAGTGACGTTTCGAGTCCACTTGGCTCTTCATCAGAACTTTTCATGACAAGCCAACGGATTTGAAAATTTCACTCTGTTTTGTCTCCCCATCGATGCTGCCAGACCTGCTGAGTTTTTCCAGCGCTCTCCGTTCTTATTTCAGATTCCAGCATCTGCGGTGTTTTGCTTCTTTTAGTACGACATGTGCTTTCTGGCTCACTGTTGTCATGTGACCTCTGCCTTGAGGGAAGCTCTGTAAGCTGCCATCTTCCAAGGGTTCAGTAAAGACCTCTCACCGAGACAGACACTGAGAAAGCATTGCAGTCTTTAAACATCAAATAGAGTGGGGGACATCAAACTCCACTCTGGTGCAAAATGCTGCCATGATCATTGTTCTTGGCCCTTCTGTCCTTAAAGTAGCTCATTCTCAGCCTTCTACCTGCAAGCACAACTCAGGAAATAAGACTGTTACCCAAGTGCTGTCCCCGACAGGCAATTTACCTTGCAGTTTTGTCATTAATTGAATGGAAATGGCCTTCCCTTACAACTATTAATAATTGAAATCAATTGTTCTCCACAAAATGACTATTATTGTAACAATGATGATTATGATTTGAAGTTTCAGAAGATTTGCTGAATTGAATTTAATAATAGTATTTATTCCTGTCCTGCTTACAACCCAGCCTGTCAATCATTATTGCTGTAAATGTCCCAAAGTACTGTACAGAAGCATCAAATCTGCCAAAAAATGACAGTGTGTGTCAAGGAGACAATTAGGGCAAGTGGTCAGAAGTTTTGTTAAAATGTTAATTCGTAAGCACAGTCTTGAAGGAGAAGAAGAGAGAAGTGGAGAGGCAAAGAAGTTTGGAGAGGAAATTCTAGAGCCGAAGGTCTGGACGTCTGAAGGCATAGCTGCTAATAATAGGGCAAAGGAATCGAGAAGTGTACAAGAGTCTGGACTTTGAGGAATGCAAAGTTCTCTGAGGATTCTAGGGCTGGAGATGGTTACAGGTGTAGAGAAGGTTGCATGCAAGGAAGGATTTGAACACAGGATAAGAATTTTAAATTCAAGGAACACAAAGCTCAGTCAACAGGCACATAATTACTCTGTCTACACTTACTGCGAAGGCTCATGCAAGAAAAATGGCCATTATAGAGGTAGTGGCAGGTGAACTATGCCTCAAGAAATAATCAATGGCTTCCTTCACTATCACTGGGTCATAATCATGAAACTCCCTCCCTAACAGCATTGTGTGGATGTGGTTAGAGTCATAGGCCAGAATTTTACAGACACGTCCACCCCGATTCCGGGGACGGGCGAAGCTCAGACAATGGGATTCTCCATTGGCCTCGGGCAGGATCATACGAAATGTGGGCGGACGTGCTGGTAAAATTCCGTCATAGAGACATAGAGGTTTACAGCATGGAAACAGGCCCTTCAGCCCAACTTGTCCATGTGGCCCCTTTTTTTAACCACTAAGGTAGTCCCAATTGCCCGCCTTTGGCCCATATCTCTCTATAGCCATCTTACCCATGTAACTGACGAAACATTTTTTAAAAGACAAAATTGTACCCACCTCTACTACTACCTTTGGAAGCCTGTTCCTGACATTCACCACCCTCTGTGTGAAAAGAATTGCCCTTCTGGACCCTTTTGTAGCTCTTCCCTCTCACCTTAAACCTTTGCCCTCTAGTTTTAGACTCCCTACATTTGGGAAAAGATATTGACTATCTCGTTGATCTATGTCCCTCATTATTTTATAGACCTCTATAAGATCACCCCTGAGCCTCCTACGCTGCAGAGAAAAAAGTCCCAGTCTATCCAGCCTCTCCCTATAACTCAAACCATCAAGTCCCGGTAGCATCCTAGTAAAATTTTTTCCGCACTCTTTCTAGTTTAATAATATCCTTTCTATAATAGGGTGACCAGAACTGTACACAGTATTCCAAGTGTGGCCTTACAACTTCAACAAGACGTCCAACTCCTGTATTCAACATTCTGACCAATGAAACCAAGCATGCTGAATGCCTTCTTCACCACTCTGTCCACCTGTGACTCCACTTTCAAAGAGCTATGGGCCTGCGCCGCTAGATCTCTTTGTTGTATAACTCTCCCCAACGTCCTACCATTAACTGGGTAAGTCCTGCCCTGGTTCGACCTACCAAAATGCATCACCTCGCATTTATCTAAATTAAACTCCATCTGCCATTCGTCAGCCCACTGGCCCAATTGATCAAGATCCCATTGCAATCTTAGATAACCTTCTGCACTGTCCACTATGCCACCAATCTTGGTGTCATCTGCAAACTTACTAACCATGCCTCCTAAATTCACATCCAAATCATTAATAAAAATGACGAATAACAGTGGACCCAGCACCGATCTCGAAGGTTCACGAAGGCAGCTCACCACCACCTTCTCAAGCGCAACTAGGGATGGGCAGTAAATGCTGGTCTAACCAGTGATGCCCACATTCCACAAAAAAGATCTTCCAGTCCTGTCAGCAGAGGGAAGCTTGGCGGGTGGAGGAGCTCAATTTGGTTTGAAGCCAAAAATCAGTTTCCTAATGTTGGAATGAACTTTAGGAATTCTGTTTTTGGGACTTTAAAGGTGAATTAAAGGCGAGTGGATCGAGCTCCCTGAACAAACAATGTTGAGGGAAGCTCTGTTCCATGTCATGCATCATTGAGAGGCCACCTCAGTGGAATTAAGTTCTCTGCTAGCAAAAAACATTCACTCTTATGACTGTATATAAGCAGCATGCAACTGGCAAGCTTCACTTCTTCCTTGACTTTGAGGTGATTCAACATTGCTTTTGCCTTCTTGGGGACCACTCACATATTGGGTGCCTGGAATACAAGCTGCGCGAAGGCTGGACACAGGAGGCAGGTGGAGGGGGGTGCAGGGTGGATGTGTGGAGCTGAGGCTGGACATATGAAGTGGATGAAGGGTAAAGGGGGGGTATGTTGTCTAGGGAAGGAAGAGGCTGTCCAGGGCAGGTAGAGAGGCAGAGAGGGAATGCAGTGATACAGCAATGCAGGATAGAGAGAAGACCTTTTCTTGTTGTGTCTGAAGGTCCTGTGTCTGGGTGGGGAGGGGTGTTTCCAGGCAAGAGTGATGGGATAGAGATGGTCTAAGAGCAGAATGGTGGGGGGGGGGGGGGGGGGGGAGGGGAGTCCTCTCTCACAGTAAGCACTTGCACACTCCTGCTCCTTCCTGGCTATCCTGTCAGCCTGCTCCTTAAAAGGGGTGAGGACTTAAATGTCCAAAATTCCACCTCTTGTCTAGGACCACTCCCACTTGCTGTTAGTGTTCTTGTCTTGCAGAGAGACAGAGGAATTGATTCATAGAATCATAGAATCCTACAGTGCAGAAGGAGGCCATTTGGCCCATCAAGTCTGCACCGACCACAATCCCACCCAGGTCTTATCCCCATAACCCCATGCATTTACCCTAGCTCGTCTTCCTGACACTAAGGGGCAGTTTAGCACGGCTAATCCACCGAGCCCGCACATCTTTGGAAAGTGGGAGGAAACCGGAGCACCCGGAGGAAATCCACGCAGACACAGGGAGAATGTACAAACTCCACACTGACGGTGACTCAAGCCAGGAATTGAACCCAGGTCTTGAATCTGGGTCCCTGGCGCTGTGAGGCAGCAGTACAAACCATTGTGCCACCATGCCACCCACTTGTCATCTCAGTGGCTGCTTAAGCAGTTCAGGAGCATGCATGATTATGACAGCTGTTGAGCTCTTCAGAATAAGTGATTAGTAGCAAGATGTTCTGAAACCGATAGAAAATTGAGAGCATGAAGTGGCTGTTACACATTCAGTGTACATGTTCCATCTGCTGGTGGGTGCTACAACCTAAACTTCAGTGTGATGTCCTTGTTCACTTGTACACGTATACTATCTGATGCACTTATGAGTATCAATTTTCAGTGAGAGTGACTGTGAATGTTGGGCATTCTGTGCTGGGCCCCAAGAGTGCTAACCACCACTGTGTCTTCCATCCAATCTGTCATGGTCAGACAGGAGGACTTCCTGCTACCAGCCCAAGGAAACAGCAACTCCCACCTCTCCTGGACAGCCTGGAGGAGAGTCATACAATCATACAATCAAGGGGCAGGAATAGGCCATTCAGCCCCTCAAACATAGATCATAGAACAGTACAGCACAGGAACAAGCCCTTCGGCCACAATGTTGTGCCGAACATGACACCAAATGAAACTAATTCCTTCTGCCTTCCCTTGGTCCATATCCCTCTATTCCTTGCATATTCATGTGCTTATCTAAAAGCCCTTTAAATGCTCCTACCATATCTGCCTGCCATCACAACCCCTAGCAGCGCGTTCCAGACACCTACCACTCTCTGAGAAACACTTGCCTCTCACATCTCCTTTGAACCTTTCCCCTCTCACCTTAAATGCATGCCCCCTAGTATTAGACATTTCAACTCTGGGAAAAAGATTCTGACTGTCAACCCTATCTATACCTCTCATAATTTTACATACTTTGACTAGGTCTCCCCTCAGCCTCCACCACTCCAGAGAAAACAACCCTAGTTTGTCCAGCCTCTCCTTATAGCTCATACCCTCTAATCCAGGCAGCATCTTGGTAAACCTCTTCTGCACCCTCTCCATAGCCTCCACATCCTTCCTGTAATGTGGTGACCAGAATTGAATGCAATACTCTAAGTGCAGCCTAACCAAAGTTTTATAAAGATGCAACATGGCATGCTGACTTTTGTACTCAATGCCCCGACCAATAATGGCAAACATGCCATACGCCTAATTTACCAGCCGACCTACTTGTGTGGCCACTTTCAGGGAGCTATGGACTTGAACCCCAAGATTGCTCTGTACATCAATGCTGTTCAGGGTCCTGCCATTAACTGTATACTTACCCTTAACATTTGATCTCCCAAAGTGCAGCATCTCACACTTGTCTGGATTAAACTCCATCTGCCATTTCTCCGCCCATGGGTGGGATTTTACAGCCTTGCTTGACCTGAGACCGGAAAATCCCACCTGAAGTCAGCAAACATTTCCATTCCGCTCCAATTCCGTGGCGGGCAGGGTGGTAGAATTCCGGCATATATCTGCAACTGATCTACATCCTGCTGTATCCTTCGACAATATTCTACACTATCCACAACTCCATCTATCTTTGTGTCATATGTGGTTTAATAAGATCAAGGCTGATGTGATAGTAAACTCGATCCCACCTATCCATGATAATTTATAACCCCCTTGCATACCAAGAATTTATCCACCTCTGCCTTAAAAATATTCAAAGATTCTGCTTTCACCACTTTTCAGGAAGAGAATCCCAAAGATACGTGACCCTGAGTGAAAAAATAAAGGGGTGACCCTTTATTTTTAAACAGTGACCCCAAGTTCTAGATTCTACCCACATGAAGAAACATCCTCTCCATATCCACCCCATCAAGACCCTTCAGGTTTTTATGTGTCAATCAAGTTAATTCTTAATCTTCTAAACTCCAGCGGATACAAGCTGGCCTATCCAACCACTCCTCATAAGTCAACCCACCCATTCCAGGCGTTAGTCTGGGAAACCTGCTTCCAACTCATTTACATCCTTCCTTAAATAAGATGACCAATATGGTACACCTTATCTGAAAGTAACCTCCAGGGAAGCTTTGCAGTACTGTGAGGCCACTTGTTGTTTTCTATTCTGGGACATTAAGGACAGTCAGACTGAAGTTCCTGGCCTGAGTGAATGGCTGTCCGAGTGACCTCTAAGACGCCCAGTCCTTCAACCCCATTAGGAACGGCAGGGATAGCAACTTTCTGCCACTCCTGCCATGAGATCACCATGGATGTATAGGTAATGAACTGAACAGCACAAGATTGCATGTGGTTATGTGGTTAGCCATCCAGCACACCAGTGGGAATCACTCTGACTCTAGGGGCGGCACGGTGGCACAGTGGATAGCACTGCTGCCGCACAGTGCCAGGGGCCTGCATTCAATTCCCGGCTTAGGTCACTGTCTGTGTGGAGTTTGGACATTCTCCCCATGTCTGGGTTTCCTCTCGGTGCTCCGGTTTCCTCCCACAGTCCAAAGATGTACGGGTTAGGTGGATTGGCCATGCTAAATTGACACTTTGTGTCAGGGGAACTAGCTAGGATAGATGCATGGGGTTGTGGGAATAGGGCCTGGGTGAGATTGTGGTCAGTACAGACTCGATGGGCAAATGGCCTCCTTCTGCATTATAGAATTCTATGATCCTGCACCCATTATCTAGGCTCCAGAATGAAAGATTCCACCCAACAACTTGTACTTATACAATACCTTTAACATAGAAAAACACTCATGTGCACTTCACAAAAGTTAATCTGATAAAAATGGACAGTGACCATAGAATCTCTACAATGCATCATGTCTGCACCAACTCTCCAAAAGCGCATCCCACCCTATCCCTCTTATCCCTGTAACCTTGCACATTTACCATGGCTAATCCACCTAACTTGCATGTCTTTTGACACTAAGAGGCAATTTAGCATGACCAATCAACCTAACCTGCAGATTTCAACTGTAGGAGGAAAGTGGAGCACCCAGAGGAAACCCATGCAGACATGGGGAGAACGTGCAAACTCCACACAGACAGTGACCCAAGGCCGCAATCGAATCTGGGTTGAGCTTTGGAAGAGTTGAACTGTTTGGAGAGTGAATGATGGTACACTGATTAGGAATACATTAAAATAAGCAAGTCAGAATGTGAAAGAAGCTTTGATGACAGATTGAGCAGCAGATAGGCTTCAACATCTGGGAAGATAAACAAAGTTATGGAGGTGGTTGTTGGTCACCTGTGTGATGGAAAGAATATAAATTCAGAAGTTCATGTAGGATGCTACAATCTCATGTTCAACCTGAGACAATGCTTGGATAGGGGGAATGGAATCAATTATGAGGCTATGGGGTAGAAATTAATCTTAGATAGTTAATGGAATTAAATATTAGGCACAGTGAATAATGGGCAATCTGATACCACCCACTGTCAATGGCAAATTTCTACGACTATGGCTTATATGGCAGGGGCCAAAGACAATGATTACAGACTTCTCAATGTTTTACTGAAGATAATTGCAGCACATCTGTGACTTGGACAAGGGGCTGACAATAGAGAGGTAGCAGAGAGGCTAAGAGATGTACAGCAGAGGTAGAGCTGTGTATTGTCAGCATACGTAAGAAACTGGTGCCCTGAGATGATATTGCCAAGACGCAGTATGTAGACGAGGAAAGGATATGGCCAAAGGATAGATCCTTGGGGAAAGTTCAAAGTTAATCATGTGTGGAAGAGAAGAAAAATTATTGCTGAAAGTACTGTGACTCAATGGTAAGATATACACACCACATTGAAAAATAATACAATTACTTAATTGCATTGAGTCAGGAAGAGGAGATTAACTTGTCCAGTGGGGTAAATGTTAGAACAGGAGGAAGGAAAGGAGATCTGTGAGAGAAGAAATGGTAATGCCAGCCTTGGCATTCTAACCTCATTCTTGTTAGAAGGTTGTAGGTTTAAACCACACTTTGAAGTCTCGAGTGCTATAATCTAGGCTGACATTCTAATGCAGTACCGAAGGAGTGCTGTTGGAGGTTGCCATTTTTCAGATGAGACATTAAAAATCAACCCCATCCATCCTTTTAGATAAGAGTCCACAATATTAATCAAAGAATAGTGGAGGTCTCCCAGGCCAACATTGATCCATTAATCAACATTGCTAAAAAAAACAGTTTAATCGATCATTTATCTCATTGCTATTTGTGGGACCTTCTGTATGCAAATTATATTATAACAGTGACTTTACTTCAAAGCATTTTGGGATGTCTTTAGTTCATAAAAGGTGCCATGTAAATGGAATCTGTTTCTTGGCATCAGTAGAATGAACAGGAAATTGGGTCAGACATTCCTTTCCTCCCATTTTTATTCATATTTAATTAATATGACAATAATAAATAGGGGCGGCAGTGTGACACAGTGGTAGGCACTCTGCCTCACAGCGCCAGGGACCCGGGTTCGATTCCCAGCTTGGGTCACTGTCTGTGCGGAATTTGCACGTTCTCCCCGTGTCTGTGTGGGTTTCCTCCAGGTGCTCGGGTTTCCTCCCACAGTATGAAAGACGTGCTGGTTAGGTGCACTGACCCGAACAGGCGCCGAAGTGTGGCGACTAGGGGAATTTCACAATAACTTCATTGCAGTGTTAATGTAAGCCTTACTTGTGACAAATAAATAAGCTTAAAAAAAACTTTAACTTTAATATCCTCCTTAGTCTCACCTCCAATTAAAATACAGGCACCAATCAGATAACAACTTCAGCGACAGCTTGTGTCAAACTTATATACCATTACAAAGTTAATAGAAGAGGCATACAGACTCAAAATGTTAACTCTGTTTCTCTGTCCACAGATGCTGGCAGACATGCTGACGTTATGCAGCATTTGCTGTTTTTATTATATGCAGTTTACTGGCGTCACTGAGTGACTGAAATAACAGGGGCGATCTGACCGGCTTGTCATACTGGTCGATCAGCATGGTAAGCCAGTAAGATAGAGAGGTGAAATTCATGCCTCTCGTGATGATGCCAGCGCTGAATTGCCAGTGTAATCCGCCGGGCGTGAGGCTGATTATAATATTCATCAACTAATTTAAATACTATTAGTGAGCCCGGGACGCAATCGTCCAGGTTCACTTGCATGAACAGCCTTGTCAGTGGAAGTCCTCATTGGCAAGGATCATGTATGGTCATCAGTAATGGGAGCTGTGCACTTACCGTAGCAGTGATCCACAGGTGAACAGGGGTGGTGCTCAACCAGGGGGGTGAACGGGAGCACCAATCATTAGGTTGAGGGGGGGGGGATATCATGGGTGGCGTGAATGGGGGGAGGGTGGTACCACAATCAGGGTGGGGCCCCAACCGGGGGGGCAATCAGGGAGGTTGGGGAAGCGATGTCCAGGGGAGTGAGAGAGTGACAATCTCCCAATGTACTATGTACAATGTGTAGTAGCATTCTCTCGAGATCAGCAGCTGGTTTCCCAGTGTGAAGAGACTCCATCCACTCCCCCTACTGGCGAGAATCACACTTTGTCTCATTTGTTTCTCTAAGTGCCATGAGATAGCGTCTGGGTGTTCACCCAAAAATGGGTGCAATTCTCCTTGTTTGTGCTTGTTCAGCATTTTGAATTCTTTTGTTAAGATTGCTCCCATCAATTTACTAATTTTTATGGTGGAGAAACATTTTGCCCTGAAAGCTGTGAACATCTTTAAACAGATTGTATTAAATTGAATGAAATCTAAAATGAGAAATTTGTTTCTCTCTGCTGGATGCAAGTTTGATCTAAACTTCCCTCAATCCTCTTAGACTGCAGCTGCTAAAAGCTTCTAAATTTCCCACAGAAACGCAGATGGAATGCAAGGAGTGTGGAGCCAGTGACTGGCTCAGTTAGAACATACACACTCAAAACTTACTTCAAACCTGGCTAGTGCTAAAAGGTCTTTTTTATTTTGTTAGCCTTGTCATTTTGCAATGTTAGCTTGGCTCACTTGGTAACTCACTTACTTCTGAGTGCCAAAATTATATTTTCAAGATCCATCCCAGTATTTAACCATAAATTCTGGCTTCACTGTAATGAGGGAGTTTTGATAGCATCAATGAATGAACAAATATTTGATTTTTGATTTGATTGAGAGTTAAAGTTTATTTATTAATTACAAGTAGGCTTACATTAACACTGCAATGAAGTTACTGTGAAAATCCCCTAGTCGTCACACTCCGGCGCCTGTTCGGGTACTGAGGGAGACTTTAGCATGGCCAATGCCCCTAACCAACATGTCTTTGGACTATGGAAGGAAACTGGAGCACCCAGAGCAAACCCGTGCAGACACGGGGGGGGAACATGCAAACTCCACACAGACATTGACCCAAGCCAGGAATCGAACCCGTGTCCCTGGCATTGTGAGGCAGCAGTACTAACCACTGTGCCACCATGCTGCCCCTATTTATTATTGTCACACGTATTAGTATACAGTGAGAAGTATTGTTTCTTGCGCACTATACAGACAAAGCATACTGCTCATAGAGTACACGGAGAGAAGGAAAGGAGAGAGTGCAGAATATAGTGTTACAGTCATAGCTAGGATGTAGAGAAAGATCAATGAACAAGTCAGTAGAGGTGTGTAATTCGGAGGGTGATACAAAGGTGAAACTGATGACAAATGAACTAATTGTGCATCTAATCACTGCTAGTCAGGGTGGTTACCTCCTGAGGGAGATGGTTGTTGGTTACAAAATATTAACCCTTGGGATTTAAGTTGAAGAAATGCAAGGCCACAAGAAATAGAAGACTCTCAAACCTGTCGGCCAGTGAATATGACTAAGGCTGATTTTGACCTCAGCTACAGCTTCCAGCACTAATTCCATGTCCCTTGATTTTCTGAGGATCCAAAAATCTACAGATCTCTGTCTTGAATGTATTCAATGACTAAGCATCAACAGCACTCTCAGTGAGAGAATTCCAAAGACATACAACCTATGGGTGATGAAAGGGTGAAGAAATTCCTCTTCATCTCAATGCTAACATACCTAGAAGACAGAGAGTCACACCAGTCAGCTGCTTGTATTAGTGCGTGTTGAGTCATGGAGTTCCTATACAGAATGATTTCAGTACTTCGTATAAGTGAATAAAATTGCAAATGTGTTGGTTGTACCAACCTTTCACAGTACAATGGGAAGTCAAACCTTCAATTTGCTCCAGAACTTGGGTTCATCTAGCAAAGCCAGGGACCAAAGCTTACCGTGACTGTCAAACTCCATAAGGATTTTATATTCAATGAGATCACTTTTCATTCTTTTCAAATTTAGGGAATACAAGCCTAGTGCACTCAATCTCTCGTTATGGGACAACGCCCTTATCCCAGGTATCAGTCTGATGGGTCTATTTTGCACTGTCTTTAGGGCACGTGTATCTTTCTGTAGGTAAAGTGATCAAAACTGTACACCAGTTTTCCAATATACAGAGTTCGGCTGCTGAAGGTTTCTATCCACACTGCCAACTAGACTTAATCCAAACACTCAATTGAAGGTTCCTCTGCTAGGAATTTGCAAGACCAACCAGCCTCTAAGATGCATAAGAACATAAGAAAACATAAGAAAACATAAGAAAACATCCTGGCATCTTGCCTGATAAATGACCAGGCAAGCAGGGGATGCAGTGACAATGTTGCCTGACTTGTCATGCTTGGTAGTGGTACAAGCACTGTTCATTTTTTATTTCACACATCTTCATACAAACATTTTTCCGCTTTGGGGAGTAATGGGAGGGTGGTGGCAGGATTCCCAGGCTGATTATCAGACTATCGAACCACTTCATGAACGGTCCTTCCGTGGTCAATAAGTCTGGGTGTGCCACAAGAGCTCTTTGCCTTATTCATTAAGATGAGCTGTGCTAGCAATGGTGACCTAATGATTATTTTTTCTTTATTCTTTAAGTTTTTTTTTGTTTAGTTAGGGCATCATGATTGGCACAGGCTTGGAGGGCTAAAGGCCCTGTTGCTGTGCTGTACTTACCTTTGTTCTCTTTGTTATTCTTTGATTGCCCTCATCTCCCCACCTCACAGGTTCTGCTGCATCCTTGCGGGTCGGGTTTGTTTCTTCCTTACTCCCTCTCCTCCCCAGCCTCTCTTCCTTGTTTCCCATCAGCAGGATGTCTGAAGGCTAGGTGAGTAGAGTGATTTAAGTAAGATTGAGATGGTGCATATGATAAGGTTGTACCCATGTCCCAGGTTTGTCTGCTGTGGAGTGGATAGGGGCACCGCAGCAATAAGAATTGGTTGCAGTACATCAAGCTTCAGTTGCTACATGTGGGACCTTTACATTTTTAGGGTCATTGCCCAAATCCAGGCTGCTCCTTAATTTCTGCACTGACTGCGTTTCTCTCTGCCAGCTATCCAAGGGATAAACAATCCAACACTTACAGAATTTCACAATAAACCTCTGAACTCCCAGTTCTTGGAGACTCAAGAATGTGACCCATTTGACTTCTAGAAAAAAAGCAAGTCACTAAGGTACTATTTCAGCATATTAATATTAGCTCTCATACAATTTTGAAAAAAAAAATTCTACAGCTAAGATTTATGAATACTAAGGTTGACACAGCTTGAAAACTCATTTAAATTTAGCATTTAAAGCAGAGTTATCAAACATACAGCCAGTGGGCCAGATTCCGTGCCCACAAATTAGAAAAAATTTGAAATATGGCCCCTCATGCAAAAAAGTTGGACACCCCTCCAAGCATAACTTATCATTGCGCAATATAATTGCAGTAAGACTTCTTTACACTTGCACTCTAATGCCTTACAGTAACCCATCATTTGTTTTCAAAATTGTTTGTTTTAATCTGCATGTTAACTTTCAACTATTTGTGTACAGGGACACCCAGCTGCTGCTGAGTGCAAAGTGGCGGACATGGCAGCGTAGTGATAATGTCATTGGGCTAGTAATCCAGAAGGCAAGGTTAATACTCTGGTCACACAGGTCCAAGAGCCACCATGGCAGCAAGTGAAATTTAAATTCAGTTAATAAATCTGGAATTGGAAAACTCATCTCAGTAATAGTGACCATAAAGGCATCGTCAGTTGGCGTAAGAACCCATCTTGCTCACTAATCTACTTTCGAGAAGGAAAACTTCTGTCCTTACCTGATCTGGCCTAGAATCATATAATCCCTATAGTACAGAAGAAGACCATTCAGCTCATCGAGTCTGCTCTGATCACAATCCCACCCAGTCCCTATCCCTGTAGCCCCACATATTTACCATGCTAGTCCCCCTGACACTCAGTGACATTTTAGCATGGTCAATCCACTTAACTGGCACATCTTTGGACTGCACTACAGCAATGTGGTTGACTTTTAAATGTCCTCTGAAATGATCGAGGCAAGAAAGAACGAAAATAGAAGGACCATCCAGCATCAATCTAGTCCAGGTACTGAAAATGATGCATCCAGCCTAGTTGACCCTGCAAAGCCCTCCTGACTAATGTCCGGGAGCTTGTGCCAAAATTGGGAGAGCTATCCCACAGGCTAGTCAAGCAACAACCTCAAATACTCACACTCACAAAATCACAGGTCAAAATAGGCAACAAAACCTTCAGCTTACTACCTACCACCCCCTCAACTGATGATCAGTATTGCTCCGCGCTGAACGCCAATTGGAGGAAGCACTGAGGGTGATAAGAATACGTAATGTACTCTGGGTGGGGGCTTCAGTGTCCATCACCAAGAGTGGCTCAATAGAAACAGTACTGACGAGCTGGTCGGGTCTTGAAGGATATAACTGCTAGACTGGGTCTCAGCAGGTGGTGAGGGAATCAACAAGAGGGCAAAACTTACTTGACCTTGTCCTCATCAATCTACCTGTCACAGATGTATCTGTGACAGTATTGTAAGAGTGACCAATGCACAGTCCTTTTGGAGACAAAGACCCATCTTCACTTTGAGGATGCCCTCTATTGTGTTATGTGGCACTACCATTGTGCTAAATGGGATAGATTTTGAACTGACCTCGCAACTCAAAACTGGGCATCCATGAGGTATTGTGGGCCATCAGCAGCAGCAATGTTGTATTCAACCACAATCTGTAAGCTCATTGCCCGGCATATCCCTCACTCCACCATTACCATCAAGCCAGAGAATCAATCTTGGTTCAATGACCAGTGCCAGGTCATGCCAGGAGCAGCATGAGACATATCTAAAAATTAGGTATCAATCTGGTTAAGCTACAACACAGCACTACTTATGCGAAACAGCATAAATTGTATGCACTTGAAAGAAATAAACTTGCACGGCTACAGGGATAGAAGAGAGAATGAGACTGATTAGATTGCCCCACAAGGAGCTGGCATGGAAACAATGGGCTGTATGGCCCCTTTCTGTGCCGTAATTGACTCTACGACAAGCATGGTTCTCTCTGAACCACCTCAGAAAACTTACAATTATCAAAATGATTTCTCCCTTGAATTAAAGGATTGATAGGTCATTGGGGGAGGTTTATATCAGATAAATTATACATGTTCTCAGGATGTAGGGAGCTTGATGGGCAAATTGGTTTTTCTTACTCTGGCCTTTCTTATCTTCATAACTACAATATTGCATGATGCCTGGTTATTTGGTAGTAACCCATATCATATGTCTGGTAATGAGTTGAGACACTTCCTTCATTTACTCACCAAATGTTTTAAACTTGAAACTATGGGTGGGATTTTCCAGATGCATTCACTGCAAAACCGGACAGGAAAAATTCCCCCCTATGTTTCAGAGGACCCAAATTCCAAATTCATATTTCACCTGAGAAGCAATCTAGTTTGGTCTGATATTTTCAACAATGAATACAAATTTAAATGCAGGAATGATGTTACTGTTCCATTGTCTAATTACAGTAGTCTTTCCCTTATGTATGTGCAACGGTAAGCCAGTTTCATCAATTCACAAATGCAAATAAACTAAAATGGATCGCATCAAGCTTTATATGTGTTTTTGTAATCAATAAAAGATCATTTAGATCAACACTATTCACGCATTTTTGTTGTTGATCAACTGAAACCTCCTGTCTGTTATACCCCACCTCTTTGGGGTAAGTTTTTTAATGTTTATTTATTAGTTACAAGTAAGGCTTGCATTAACACTGCAATGAAGTTACTGTGAAATTCCCCGAGTCACCACATTCCAGCGCTTGTTCGGGTCAATGCAGCTAACCAGCACGTCTTTCAGACTGTGGGAGGAAACCGGAGCACCCGGAGGAAACCCACGCAGACACGAGGAGAATGTGCAAACTCCACACAGACAGTGACCCAAGCCGGGAATCAAACTCAAGTCCCTGGTGCTGTGAGACAGCAGTGCTAACCATTGTGCCACCCTGCCGCCATATTCATGAAATGGGTATTCATGAAATGAATTACTTCCAGAAAGTTTAACTTCATGTTTTCAGTTTCACCTTCAAAATAGCATCTTATGATCCATATAAGCATCAGCCGCTTTCCTTTAAAACTGTTCTGTTCCTGTAACAGTCCTTGTGCTTCTTCCTCCGAATACTTCCTAGAATAATTACAAAATGGTTGATAATCTGTTGAAGGCCATCAAAGAACCCACCTGACTGTCCTTTCTTCCTCCATCAAAGCCTTTTTTCAAGGTGCAGAATAAAGCTTCACATTTTGTATGCTACTTATTATTGCGCCGATAAACTGTTTTTGTCAAACTCTCCATCTGCCCCTGGCAACCAGAATGAAATCACATTAGGTGTTGACATTGTGCAGGTTCACAGGCCTTCACAACTGCAATTCTTGTCAACCACAGTATAGCGCTGCACTTCGTGGAAACAATACTTCAGAACTATATCTCCGAGAGCTTCGAACATTTCATTTGAAATGAAATCCTAACAGTAAGCTTGTGCCCTTCATGAGTGAGGAACATTCTTTGTTGTATTTTAATAATGGTGAAGGCTAACTGCAGTGGTTGCTGTGGCAACATTGTAAAGTTAATTTTAATGTACCTGAGAGTCAGAGATGGAAAAACTGTTGAAAAGCAGAGCTGAATGGTCATGGCTTACGTGGGCTGACAATGACTTATGGTGTCCTTTGTAATGGTAGAACCAAGAGAGTCTTCTTTGTCACAATGTTATCTTTTTGTTTTCTTTCATCTATTCTGTTGCTTTTTCTGCCCCAGGTTTAACTATATCAATACCTGCCTTTCCATTGCTCCAGACAACGGGGGAGTTCTCTGCCCAACCTTCCCCTATCCCCACATTGTTCTACCCCTTCTTCCAGCTTCTGGCTTTCTTTGTAGCACCTCCCTCCCTCCCAACTCTTTCGTAGCTCCCAGTCTCTAGGCTGCTTACTTCTCCTTCCAAAGTCACCAAATTTCATCCTGCCACTAGTCCCTAGGCCAGATTATGCTCACTTTCCTCATCTTCCATTCTCTTACCCCAGCTCTCTTCACTTCCAGAGCCAAATAACTTATATCTTATACTTTAAATAGCAGACAGAACTTTCCATTCTGGAGACGAAGTGCAGTAGCGGGCAGGAAATTTGGCACGATTTCCGTTGGGTGGCAGGGCAGATTTTTGCGGCCGATTTTCCACTTTCCAGCTCATTAATTTAGCATCATATATGATGGCAGAGTAGGCAGTGATTTGTCTGTTCTGACGTTATCCTGTGGGACCAAAGGTCCTGGTGCTATATTTAAGCTGCATTCACATAGACATTCACTCTCTGCAGGCAAGGAATCGTGTAGCCATGAGGTTGCCAAGGGCAGGACTTCTACATCATGCTTGTGCAATGGCATCTTCAATGTAGTTCATCTGATCCCACCCTCACAACTCACAGTGCCTGGTTGTGCAGCGTGCAGCAGCCAATGATAATGTGAGATACTCTCTACAATGAGAATTGGAGAGCTCCACCTGAACCCTCTCCTTCGTGTGGGGTCATGCACCCTAACTTCCTGCTCCCCTCCCCACCCTTGCCCCACTATGAGGGCACCCAATAGCTCCCCATGACTATTCAGTGTCTTCCCTGAACATTATTATGCTATCTCATTTTAATCCCAGTTTAGGTTACTAAATCCTAAGGTGGAAGTTGGCTTGATAGATTCTAACTTTTGGTTTTTTTTGTTTAGAAGATTTTGGTCATGAGGCAGATGGAATGTGAGAAGAAACATTTTTACATAGCAAGTGGTCATGACCAGGAACTCTCTGCCCAAGGGGTGGTGGAACTGGAAACAATCAATGATCTCCAAAGGAAATTGGTTGGGCACTTGAAGGAAAAGAACTTACTAAACAAAAGGCTACGGGGATTCAACAGGAAGTGTCAGGGGTGGTAGTGGAAGCAGATATGATAGTGACTTTTAAGGGGCTTCTTGCCAAATACATGAATAGGATGGGAATAGAGGGATGTGGTCCCCAGAAAGATCGGGGGTTTTAGTTCAGATGGGCAGCATGTGTAGCGGGATCTTTCTCTTTACTCCACTTACAGGCCAGTATTTGGGGGTCTGCCGATAGCTGTGAGTGTCTCTCTCTTACAGGCCTTGAAATTTCAAGGGCTGGGGAATGCTGCACTGGGGCAACTCCGCAGGAGAGAGCGCTGAACCAGACTCACCGTTTATACCTGACCGGTAACCTGATACTTATATCACACAGCCATCCCAAAACCGCCACCAAGGCCTGAGTGATTCTCTCCCTTGTCAGTGGGACAACGGCCACCCTGCACCCACTCCACTCGAGTAGGTCTCCAAGAGAGAGAACAGAGAGACTCTGTCTTTTTTATCTCCTGACCAGCAGTCTCCCTTGAGTGAGTGGGTTCGAATCGCTCAGATCACCCTCGGTTCGAGACTCCGGATTTATGGTAAGGGATATTGAAACTGTGACCGCGTCAGAGTGCGCTGATGAGAGAACAAGAGGCAAGACGGCCTCCAAATGAGTTTCAAAACTTACAGTGATTTATTTAACAATAGAATCAACCTCTCCAATACCCCGCCACGCATGAATAAAACTTATACTTTATACTATCACTATGGGAGAAATGCTAACGGGTACAACGTAAAATCTTACTTTACACAGTTCAAAACAAGATTACTGAACTTTAAAATTACAATACACCACCCCTCCCCTTGCCTCAACCTCTATCCTATCCTCAGGAGCTTCACAAGGTTGGCTGGGATACTCACAATTCTAAAAGGGGTTCCTTTGTGGTGGGCTCGAATGTCTTAGTGCAGGGTCGAAACTGGGCTGCTGTTGATCTTCACCTCTGCACATCAGCTTGCGATTCTGGAAGAGAGCTCTGTCTTGTTTGTCTGCCTCTCAGCTTGTGATTCTGGAAGAGAAGCTCCATCCTGCTTGTCTGCCTCCCTTGGTCTTAACTTCAGCCCAATTTAACAACCAACTTCCCTGCTCCCGTAGGTGATTTTCAAGGACAATGGGCTTCCGAACACCTGCAGTCTCGGTTTAATTGAGTCAAGTCCAAACACAAAAGGCTGGAACTGCCTTGACCCCCATGGGTCGTTATCTTAATGTCTTCCTAATGCTCCTCCGGAGCTTCCTGAACGGTATCCCATAAGTGGGATGGGAGTTCTTGTTTTCTGTGGATGGGCCGATTTCCGTGGCCATTGTCCCCCCTGCTGGTCTGTTTACTGTTCATCTGCTGGCCTCCATCTCCCCTTTGTCCTTCTGATGATTAGATCATTGGTGTGTCTGCCTTTCTGGCCACTTGCATATTCAGGGGGCTCACACCTTTTTCTTAGCACAGTCCACAGGCAGGTTATGTTTGTCCTGCCGAGCCTTCTGGGAGGTTTTTATCAGCCAGCAGCCAGGGTTGGCCACTTTTAAACTGTCAGGTTTCCCCTGAGTCCTTTTAAAATATGGAGGATTGCCATGAAACTTACACATGGTCAGTGCAGGTTTGGAGGGCCGAAGTTCCTGTGCTGAAATTTCTTTGTTCTAAGTGTGGGACTGACTGAATTGCTCCATGGGGAACTGGCATGGACCCTCAGGGTTGAATGGCCACCCTCTATGTTATAAATGAATCTATGATTCTATAAACTGGAAAACACAACACCACTGGTGAAAGTATGGTATGACAAGGTTACTTAGGGCATGGGCCCCATTGTGCATTTCCATTATCTGTCTGTGTGTGTGTGCCTGTGTGTATGTGTGTGAGTGAGTGCGTGTATGTGTATGTGTGCCTGTGTGTATAGAACATAGAACATAGAAAGCCACAGCACAAACAGGCCCTTCGGCCCACAAGTTGCGCTGATCATATCCCTACCTCTGGCCTATCTATAGCCCTCAATCCCATTAAATCCCATGTACTCATCCAGAAGTCTCTTAAAAGACCCCAACGAGTTTGCCTCCACCACCACCGACGTCAGCCGATTCCACTCACCCACCACCCTCTGAGTGAAAAACTTACCCCTGACATCTCCTCTGTACCTACCCCCCAGCACCTTAAACCTGTGTCCTCTCGTAGCAACCATTTCAGCCCTTGGAAATAGCCTCTGAGAGTCTACCCTATCCAGACCTCTCAACATCTTGTAAACCTCTATCAGGTCACCTCTCATCCTTCGTCTCTCCAGGGAGAAGAGACCAAGCTCCCTCAACCTATCCTCATAAGGCATGCCCCCCAATCCAGGCAACATCCTTGTAAATCTCCTCTGCACCGTTTCAATGGCTTCAACATCTTTCCTGTAATGAGGTGACCAGAACTGCGCGCAGTACTCCAAGTGGGGTGTATGTGTGTGTGTTCCTTCCCACACGCTGATAGACATTTTTACATTAAATTCTTGTCTGGCCATTTTAATACATTCATTGCTCACAATTCACAATTATGTCAAGCACATTGATAAGGAGAATTGTTTTGAAACGCAGTCAGTGGTCACATGTAGACAAAAGTAGCAGCTATTTTTTTCACAAAACATTAATTAGATAAAACATAAATAATTAATTAACTTGTCTCGTTTGGGAGGTGAATGCAAGGAGAATTACCAACCTTCTACAGATAATGTCAGACGATCTTTTGCATCTACCTGAATGAGCCAACAGGACCTTTTACAGCCAATATCCTCGGCACAGCCTGTAGGAAAAGGGTGAATTACCTTTACTTTTAATACATCAGTGCCCTTGCAGACTGTCTCTCCAGGAAGACCTCCCTTTGTGAATTGCAGGCTGGGGAGATCAGTTCAAATTGCTTTGGTGGCCCCCATATACCTGTCACTCTCAAGTTGACTGTGGCCTTGAACCTTTATGCATTGGGGTCATTTCAAGCATCACCAGAGACCTTTGTGACCACCATATCTCAAGCTTCAGCTCGCCATAGCATAAAGACAGCCATGGGTACAATGTTTAGGCAATCAAATGACTTCACTTCCTTCATTGCCGATGACATTATTCAGGCCGGATTTGCCAGGTTGCTAGATCCCCTGACAACAACACCTGCTGCTTCTCTGCCATCTTGATGTCCATTTATCACACCTTTCCTGAGAAAACCAGGATTTGGCAGCAACTCCAGATTCCTTGTTTCCTCTTACCTTGGCTTTGGTCACCTCAGCTCAGAGACAAGAGAATTGAATGGAGGTCAGAATACATACTCAGTATTGAATCAATGAGCTATTGGGTCTGGCCCTCCATGAGAGTAACCTGGAGGTAGCCACATGTTCTGATGAGAAGACAATTTCTGTGCTCATGGTCTGAATGAACTCCTCCACTGTCTGTCCCAGGAAATGGGAGATCTGTCATATCTCCACATACCTTACGGTGTACATCCAGCATCTGCTACCTTATGGGTGAATGTAGAGGCTTGTCCTCAGCATTAAGTCCACCTCCAGCCTCTTCTGAGTGTCAAAAACCTGTGCCATCACTGTAAATGACAGCTGGTCCTGCGACTATGATGTGCACACACCAGTATATGTAACCCTTTCAGCTGACTCACACACATCTACCAAGGTGCGTGCAACAGTGGTAATGCTAGATGCTGCACAAGGATATGAGGATGCATCTCCTGAGGCTCCCTCCTCCTCCTCAGAGGTTAATGTTGGTACCTCAGTGTTGGTGCCTCCACTAGCTGAGGTTCCACCTGTTTGGGAAACAAACAAGGATTATGAAGGACTCCATCAACATTTGAGCTGATCACTGTCCTGAAACATGCAATCTCACTGTGGAAAATATTAACCAAGGTCACATCCTCTCCCCCTTCAGGACAAAGGCACATATTCCTCTGACAAATGCAGCAAGCCACCAAAGTCAATCCCATTAATGCTCTCTCTCTCTCTCTTCGATGACCCCCACCTTCAGCACAATCTTTCCAGGAGAGAGCTATGGACTCTTGGAATTTTACCACCCTGGGCCCATCCTCCAGCCTCTCTCCATGGCCAACGGTACTCCACCATTTGTTGCTGACCAGCTCCAACACCTCCTCCTCCAGAGGATTGAGATTGCCAGTTTTGGGACATTTCTACCAGTCCATGAGTTCTCATGGACATTATTGTTCTGCAAAGAAAAGATTGTCGGGAATCTTCTCTGAAAAGATGTTGTGCTTGCGCAGCAAGTATGTTGTCAGCATCTGAGTCCAAGTACACCCGTCCCATCTCCCAGCACATCCTTGACTTCAAACTCCCCCTCAGTATTCCACAGTGCCATACAGTTTGGAATGTCTGCTTCATTCCACCTTCTGCACATGGCCCAGACTCTATAAAATTCCACGTTTGAAATGTGTCACTTCCTTACACCCTCCCATATGGGTCAATATACAAAAAGGTTGGACATATATCCATGCCAAGTGTAAAAGTTCACTGAGCCTCTTATGGCACCACAACCATTTCCTTTGTATCATAGGATCCCTACAGTGCAGAATGAGGCCATTCGGCCCATCGAGTCAGCACCGACCACAATCCCACCCAGGCCCTATTCCCGTAACCCCACATATTTACCCTGCTAATCCCCTGACACTGAGGTCAATTTAGCATGGCCAATCAACCTAACCCGTACATCTTTGGACTGTGGGAGGAAACCCACGCAGACACGGAGAGAATGTGCAAACTCCACATAGACAGTGACCCGAGGCTGGAATTGAACCTGGGTCCCTGGCGCTGTGAGGCGGCAGTGCCAACCACTGTATCAGGGCTGCTGACCTGCTCCATCACCTCTATCTAAGCTTCTTTGCCCTGGCAAGGAGGTCTCCCCTTGCCATCCCTCAGTATTTGAACCTCGTGCCAAGCACTCAGAGCCTGGAGGAGAAACGGCAGGGAGTCATCACCGAACCATGGGGCCACCCATGCTCTGAGGCCCTCCATTTGAATGGCAGCTGCAAGAGTTGGTATGCGTTGGGAGCAGAAAGTTTTGGAAAAACTCAGTAGGGCTGCCCATAACATCGTGGAGTGACAACCGGAATTAAAGAGTTGAATATGATTCTTTTTCAAAATACTTCTTCAGAAGGGAAATGGGACAGATGTTGTACTCGTACTCAGATGTTGTTTCCTCTCTGGCAAGGGCCTGAATGGGACACCTCTGGCACAATTCTCCCCAGAGATAAAAAAGCTGCTCTCACTTGTTGCTTCTCCATTGCTTCACTGTCAACTTTGGATGCTGCCATTTTCACACAATTATACCACCAAACATGAATTTCTCTTGAAACTGTCACCAACACTCTGGGGCCTATTTTACCATTTTGATTCGAAGTGCTGGGTGAACTTGAAACTGGGAGTGTTTCAGATCTGACTTTTAGACCTGTTCTCAGACACCTCATACACACTCTGCCTGAAAACATATCAATAATTCCAAATCACGTTGTAGAAACCTGTGGGCGGGGCTTAACGCGCCCGAAATCATGCAGCTCCAATCGGCGCCTCCAACTGCGCAAGCGCAAGAAAAATGATAGAATGCGGCTCCCCTGCCACATCACTTCCTGGCTGGATAATGCATCCCCCTGGCCCCCACAGACATTGCCCCACCCCCATAACATTATTGACCCCCTTACCCTCCCACCCACCCACCACCCAGACTGATCACAGCCCCCTTCCCCCTTCCCACCACTGATCACAGGCAGAGTGGCAGCGGACCTCCCCCTTCCCCCTCACTGATCACAGGCAGAGTGGCAGCGGACCTCCCCCTTCCCCCTCACTGATCACAGAGTGGCAGCAGACACCCCCTCCCACCCCCACTGATCTCAAGCAGAGAGCCGATGGACCCACCTCCACCCCCACTCCCCACCCCTCACTGATCTCAAGCAGAGAGCCGTCGAATGCTCAGCACTTACCTCCTCACCAGCTGGAGGCCCGAATCAGACTTTTGTGGAGCATATATGTTTCGCGCCGAATCTGGATGGGTGAACGCGGTGGTAAAGGGGGAAGTGTCGGTATGGTTGGGCGTGCAGCCCATTAAATCAATCTAATTGCATGCAAATTTCAGATTGTTTCGGGCACAGTCCCGATCGTGACCATTTTCAGGCCTTGGTAAAGGGGAACCGGCGTGGAGGCGGGCGTGGATCGCGTTACTCGTCTCATGCCCAACTTTACCAAGTTTTCGTGCCCGAAAAAGGGTGCAATACGATGGTAAAATCGGGCCCTCTGTGTTACTCCTCATCCACATGGGGGTCCAAGAAGGTGTATGAGTCCCATGACTGTTGGTGTGCCACTCTTGGAGTCAAGAGCCCTTGAACCCTGCCCTTGCTGCTCACTTTTGACCCAGCGCTAATGTTCCTCTGCAGTCTTTGCTGAGGGCCCATCAGCAGGGCGATGTCCCACTCTTAGAGGTCTGCTGCCTTGGAGTTACCATGCTGTTGGTAAAATAGCATCAAGGTTCTGTTCAAGCGCATCCCCTCCCACATTTTAACTCCTCCATCCCCCAACTTCTATCCAACTCCTGGGCATCCCATTAAACTTAGCCCGAAGAGTGGAAAGATTGAAAAGGAAGTGTAAATTAGAGTGGATGATCTCAATGTCAAATAGGATGGAGAAAGGCAAATAGGAAAGGGGAAGATCAAGAGCTGAGTGTGAGAAAGAGCGGAGAGAGAACAAGAGAGGCAAAGTTCAAAAAAAAGTTTCAATTTTTAATTTGGCTTGTAAATAATCGTCTTCTCTCTGTGGGAGTTTAGAAAGTAAGATGCAACATCATTGAAACATATTGTTAGGAAATAGAGATAGAGATAGTTTTAAGTAATTTTATTTGATTTGTGGATATTAGAAATGAAGCTTGTTGTTTGTTTCTCTGTTTGTGTGCTAAGAAGGGGTTAAAGCTTTAGTTTTTGTTTCATTTCATAAAAGCTGCATGCAAGTCTGCAGGTTGGTTTAGATGTCCGCATTGTAATCAGGGTTTTACAATGTTAATTTGGCTGTTGTTTAGTAATCAGGGGCAATAAGATACAGCAAGAGCATATGAGACTATTAGAAGCTGGTGCCAGGAGAAGCTGGACATAGGACAGGGAACTGTAGGAAACAGATTTCCCGAAAGAAAGTCCCAGAAACCAAGGAGTGGGAATGAAAGGAAGTCCCAGGAAGACAGTTAAGTCAAGGAACAAGAACAAGAATCTGGACAAGGTCCTATTCAGTGAAGTTAAAGTTAGCAGCAGCGAAAAGGCTGCGAATTAAAGAAAGAGGTGCAGGCAGCAGATTTAAAGTCAGCCTGGGAGAAGCCAGAGGTCTAAGTTTCTCAGAATGAAACTCTGCTTTGTCAAATTGATTGATTGGACCCAATTAACATTTATCATATCTTGAAAAGTATACTTGATATAATGCGACTAAATTCCACAAGCAAGTTTAATTTGTGTCTACCACACAAATACAGCAACTTCATAATGTTTGGTGCATTCCAGTGTTGAGGCAAACTACAAGGTGCTTTTATCGCTACGATGATGGCAGGGTGGGGCAACACAGGGGCACCAGCCTTTGGATATTAGCATTTAGCCATGCATCTGCACATTCCTGAAGCTATTGTACAATTCGTGCATAAATTACAATAAACATCATTGCCCTGTCCATTATTCTCATAGCAAAATCTGGCCAAATACAATATCCTGGAACTATGCTGCTGGAAATCGGGTCTGACAAGTGACATGTGCTCCATCCAGTGGACACATTTAGCAACTCCATTAAAACTAACTTTCCAATGCTCAGCCTGGATAATGCAGTCCACATCTAGATGCAACTCCCTATCTCTCTCTCTCTAATATATACATGACAAATATATATATATTCATATATATCATGCATCTCCACCCCTTCACAATGCATCTCATACAGCTTATTCACATCTTGTCTATAATTACTCCAATCAGGCCATTGAGGATGGCCTATTGGAATATGAACTCCCTGATTAAGGAGAGCTTTAATCACATTTTAATTTGATGTTTTAAGTTTCCTTTCCGCATTGTCTTTTGTTTCGGGCGGTTCCCCTCCTTTTAGGGAATTGCCCCTTTTGAGTTGTCCCTGAGTTAAGTTGATTTTGTTTATTTGGTTGGACACAAAAAGATGTCCCTGATTTAGGAGTCAATTGAGGGGCCAATCAGGCAGTCTTTGCCTTGTTTTTAACTGGGAGTGTCAGTTCCTCTGGCACTCCCGAAGGTAGACTGCTGACTGATAGCACTCTGTGTACTGCTGTTGGAGTTGTAAATAAAGGGATTTTGGTGAAGAGACTTCTGCCTCCAAAGACTTATTACATTATCCCAATCTTTTCAATTTTCCTAACTCTTATTTTCTCTGTCTCATATCCACCTTTTCTTCGGAAATTATTACATTTGAGATCTATGACTGTACCTGGGTTAACAGTGTCGCTCTTTCTGTTCACTTCTAACGCACTTTGCTCTTCTTTCTCTAATACACAATCTTATCTCTGAGCGGAATTCTCCCAAAATTTTCTAAGTGACAAATTTGCATGGAAACTGGAGTAATTCACTTTTTTTTCAGTGGGAGTTCAGAGAAGAATCTCCCACACTCTGTGCACTGCAGAGGCCACCAGCGTGAATCTCATTAAATATATATTATCATTAAATTTCAGGGGGCAGGGCCTAATCCCACTAGGGAGGCTGAAATTAGCGCGCTGAGCGGGCCACTGCGCATGCACCAATCTGTCAGTGCCGAGATTGGCGCTTGCGTAGTGGTCCCACACTGCCGACCTCACGATCACTGTCCAGCTCGATTGCTGGCCAGCCCAGCGACCCCCGCAATGCCAGCTCTCCACTCACCCCCATGGCCTGATCACTGGCCCCCCCAACCATTCCAGCGCACAGACCCGACCTACCTCCCACAGCCCCCCGCAATCTCCAGGCCCGAAGACAGTAACCTCCACCACCTCTGTCCTGAGCCCCCACCAGTGTCGACCCCCCCCCCACCAAGCAGACTGACCCCCCCCCCCCCCCCACTGACTCCCCCACCCACCAGCCCACCCTGATCACTGGCATCCCTCCTTCCCTCATCGATCCCTATGCAGAGTGGCAGTGGGAACCCCCCCATCCTCACCAATTGCCCCCTAGGCCCACCCCCATCAGCCCCCACCTCTTAGGCCCCACCTTCATAAGCCCCTCCCCCATAGGCTCCGCTCATCGGGCAGTGCCAAGGTGTCCCCTGGGTATTAGGCACTTTCCCTCTTGGGCAGCGCCAGGAGGCAAAGGCTGACAACTGTCAGGGTGCCACAACTATCACCGCCTGACCACCCCCCCCCCCCCCCCCCCCCCCGGGGGTCCCAATTGCTCCCCACATCACTCCAGTGGGGTCGGGCCGCTAGCTCCCCGAAAGTGGGGGCCTAGTGTAATCCCTACTGAAGTGAAATCCTCTGGCAGGCCCAGAGACTTCAGCCCTGGGCCTGCTAATCTCATTCAAATAATATTGAAATGACCATTTCAATGGTCTGTGTGCCTCCCTGCCCATTTCCAGCGCAGAGCAGACGCTGATGGAAATCCGGCATTGGGAGACGCAAGCGGGACGTGAGCGCTGGTGCAAACCCCACGAATCGGCTGCCGTGGGCTGGGAGAATCGCGGCCTATATGTCCCTCCAAATATTTCCCACTTTCATCTACTTTCTCACTTGTACTTGTCAATTATATCATCTCCATTTCTCACATGTTCTCTCACCTCTTCCTGAAGGGTACACAATGCAGGCAAACAACAGCATAACAGCAGCTGCAAGGATTGTATTTCTGAGATGGAGACAGCCTGAGGAAAACATTTCCAATAATGCGATCAGGGTCGAAATATATTTTGGAACTGTGTGTTCATTTATAGTTTTTTTTCAGTGTGTTCAAGTTCAGTACAGGGCCTGGCTGAGAAGTCAGTCTCCAAGTTCGCTTTCTTTTCACTTCTGTCATGTTAATCTTTTAAGTTCTGTTCAATAAAAGAAAACCATTTTAAAACTTGTACCAATGCTGTCCTCGTCTAGTCAAAGAAATGAATGGACCTAACAGGTGGGTTGCATGATGGATCAGGGACAGTCCAAGGTACAAGCAGGTGACAACAGAGTGAGGTGTCTGTCATGGCTGCAACAAGAAATTAGGTAGGTTTATAAAAGGGAGCGCAGTTGAAAGGAACATTTAGCTAATGGTACACAGGTGCCATTCAGTGTGCAGAGGTAGGAGAGTGAGTGATTTGTGCGTGCTCAGGCAGTGGAGGTGCTGTGACACTTCACTTGGGACCATAAAGAGGTGGAGGGGTTTCAGAAACCATTGTGAGTGAAGCACGGCACAAGCAAGTCAACAGCTGGGTACAGGATTAAGGTTTTCAGAGATTCAGTCCAGTAGCAACAAGCATCAGCATCCTCAGCAGAAAAGGCCTGTGCATGAGGAGAATAAAGGAAAAGAAGAAGGGCAGGAATGAAAGCAACAGAGACTATTTCCTCAGCATCAAGTATACCAGTGAAGAATAAGATACCGTGACATGTCAGATAATCAGTGTCACAGGAAACTGCACGTATCTGTTGGTTCCTCTTCTATTCATCCACCTTGGTTGGTCGCAGCAAAGATTTTTAAAATTTATTTTCCCCATAAATACTTTTTGTTAATAAGGATCCAATCAAAGAAGTTTTCTTGAGTCAACGTAAGTCAACGTAAGAGTAAGTCATTAGTTTATCAAACCTGAGAAAAAAAGAATAAAGATGCAACACACACACACACACACACAAACCAGACCAGAAGTTCCAAGGTATTTTATGAAGTTAGCCTAGACCCTAACTTTTACATTTGATTTGGCATTACGGTGAGCATAAGGTCTTTTACTCCAGGTATGATTCCAGTGACCCACTAGGAAGCTTTTATCAAAACAAATTTTATTTAAGAACACAGTTAGAATATAATAAAAAGAATTAGCATAACTTTTATCATTTAAAAGACTTAACATGACAAAATAGAATGCTTAACAGATTCAGCAGTATCCCCCATTGACAAAAATGCCTTTTGTATGACCAGTTAGCGCAGAAACCAAAAATGCTTATGTAATACTGGATTTACAGCCTTTCGACCTCTGGTTCAGACAGCAGTTTTCAGAGAACGATATATCCTCAAAACAGCAAAATTTGAGAGAAGTAAACCTAGTCTCTCACAGCTCCCAGTCTCCAGACTTCAGAGAGGGGAAAAGATAGACACTGTTCTCTCCCAACTCAAAAGCAGCATCTAAGCTTCAATATGCTGTGTAAGCCTAGCTTCACCCTGTCTCATGACCATACCTGTCAATCATCCCAATCAAACCCTCCTCTGCAAAATCCCGGGGAAATACCAGGAACAGTAGAACAGCATTAGTTCAGATTAAAACAAACATTCTCTTGAGGTTCATTGTGCTTTGCAATTGCTGTTAACGGTTTGCTGTTCATTGAAATTACAGCAGATCTGTTTCTTCAAATGATGCCAGACCTTATCTTGAGCAGATGCAATCTTGCTTGCTGTAGCTTCTCAATTCCATTCCTGCATGGTTTTGGTCTCTGACCCGTACCCTCTTCCCTTCCAATAATCGGGAGATCTTGAACCTGATGCCTCTGGTTAAACGTAATAGCTTGATTTGCTCAGTAGGCTTCTTTCTTCTTCTTAGCTTCAGTAAGTAGTCTCACAACACCAAGTTAAAGTCCAACAGATTTATTTGGTAGCACGAGCTTTCGGAGCACTGCTCCTTCATCAGGTGAGTGAAGAGTTCAGTTCACAAACAGGGCATATATAGCCACAAACTCAATTAGAAGATAATGGTTGGAATGCGAGTCTTAACAGGTAACCAAGTCTTTACAGATGCAGACAATGTGAGTGGAGAGAGGGTTAAGCACAGGTTAAAGAGGTATGAATTGTCTCCAGCCGGGACAGTTAGTAAGATTTTACAAAAGCAAGTCATGGGGTTACAGATAGTTTGACATGAACTCAAGATCCCGGTTGAGGCCATCCTCATGTGTGCGGAACTTGGCTATCAGCTTCTGCTCAACAATTCTGCGTTGTCATGTGTCGTGAAGGTCGCTTTGGAGAACGCCTACCCGAAGATCAGAGGCTGAATGCCCTTGACTGCTGAAGTGTTCCCCGACTGGAAGGGAACACTCCTGCCTGGTGATTGTCGAGCGGTGTTCATTCATCCACGTCGTAGCGTCTGTATGGTCTCACCAATGTACCATGCCTTGGAACATCCTATCCTGCAGCGTATCGGGTAGACAATGTTGGCCACGTCACAAGAGTATGTACCGTGTACCTGGTGGATGGTGTTCTCATGTGAGATGATGGTATCCGTGTCGATGATCCGGCATGTCTTGCAGAGGTTGCTGTGGCAGGATTGTGTGGTGTCGTGGTCACTGATCTCCTGAAGGCTGGGTAGTTTGCTGCGTACAATGAGATTTGAGGTTGCGCAGTTGTTTGAAGGCAAGTAGTGGAGGTGTGGGGATGGTCTTGGTGAGATATTCGTCTTCATCGATGATATGTTGAAGGCTCCAGAGAAGATGTCGTAGCTTCTCCGCTCTGGGGCAGTACTGGACAATGAGGGGTACTCTGTCCGCCGTGTCCCGTGTTTGTCTCCTGAGGAGGTCTGTGCGATTTTTCACTGTGGCACGTCGGAACTGTCAATCGATGAGTTGAGCGCCATATCCTGTTCTTACGAGGACATCTTTCAGCATCTGTAGGTGTCTGTTGTGATCCTCCTCATCTGAGCAGATCTTGTGTATACGGAGGGCTTGTCCATAGGGGATGGCTTCTTTAACGTGTTCAGGGTGGAAGCTGGAGAAGTGGAGCATCGTGAGGTTATCCGTGGGCTTGCGGTACAGTGAAGTTCTGAGGTGACTGTCCTTAATGGAGATGCGTGTGTCCAACATTGCAACCAATTCTGGAGAGTAGTCCATGGTGAGTCTAATGGTGGGATGGAACTTGTTGATGTCATCATATAGTTGTTTCAGTGATTGTTCGCCATGAGTCGAGGGTATCCTGAAACCCGTTGTACAAAGAACCCCCAGCTTCTGTCGCGACATTTCTGGCACGATACTACGGACTTACTTACAGAAACTCAGCACCCATGGAGCAGTTGAACCAGGAACACCCCTCGTCACAATGGATGTCTCGGCACTCTACACCAGCATCCCCCGCAACAACGGCATTGCTGCAACGGCCTCAGTACTCAACGCCGACAACTGCCAATCTCCAGACACGATTCTACAACTAATTCACTTCAACCTGGACCACAATGACTTCACCTTCAACAACCAGTTCTTCATCCAGACACATGGAACAGCCATGGCGACCAGATTCGCACCTCAATATGCCAACATCTTCATGCACAGGTTCGAACAAGACTTCTTCACCGCACAAGACCTTCAACGACGCTATACACTAGATACATTGTTCGCCATGAGTCCAAAGGAAGAAAATGTCATCAATCACTGAAACAACTACATGATGACATCAACAAGTTCCATCCCACCATCAGACTCACCATGGACTACTCTCCAGAATCGGTTGCATTCTTGGACACGCGCATCTCCATCAAGGACAGTCACCTCAGCACTTCACTGTACCGCAAGCCCACGGATAACCTCACGATGCTCCACTTCTCCAGCTTCCACCCTAAACACATTAAAGAAGCCATCCCCTGCAAACAAGCCCTCCGTATACACAGGATCTGCTCAGATGAGGAGGATCAAAACAGACACCTACAGACGCTGAAAGACACCCTCATAAGAACAGGATATGGCGCTCAACTCATCGATCGACAGTTCCAACGTGCCACAGTGAAAAACTGCACAGACCTCCTCAGAAGACAAACACGGGACATAACGGACAGAGTACCCTTTGTCGTCCAGTACTTCCCCGGAGCGGAGAAGCTACGACATCTTCTCCGGGGCCTTCAACATGTCATCGATGAAGACAAACATCTCGCCAAGGTCATCCCCAAACCTCCACCACTTGCCTTCAAACAACCGCGCAACCTCAAACAGACCATTGTCCGCAGCAAACTACCCAGCCTTCAGGAGAACAGTGACCACGACACCACACAACCCTGCCACAGCAACCACTGCAAGACGTGCCGGATCATCTACACGGATGCCATCATCTCATGTGAGAATGCCATCCACCAGGTACACGGTACACACTCTTGGGACTCGGCCAACTACCTGATACGCTGCAGGAAAGGATGGTCTGAGGCATGGTACATTGGGGAGACCATGCAGACGCTACGACAACGGATGAATGAACACCGCTCGACAATCACCAGGCAGGAGTGTTCCCTTCCTGTCGGGGAACACTTCAGCAGTCAAGGGCATTCAGCCTCTGAACTTCGGGTAGGCGTTCTTCAAGGCAGCCTTCACGACACACGACAACGCAGAATCGCCGAGCAGAAGCTGATAACCAACTTCTGCCCACATGAGGCCGGCCTCAACCGGGATCTTGGGTTCATGTCACACTATCTGTAACCCCCACGACTTGTCTGGGTTTGCAAAATCTCACTAACTGTCCTGGCTGGAGACAATTCACATCTCTTTAACTTGTACTTAACCCTCTCTCCACTCACATTGTCTGTATCTGTAAAGACTTGATTACCTATTAAGACCCGCATTCCAACCATTATCTTGTAATTGAGTTTGTGTCTATCTATATGCCCTGTTTGTGAACCAAACTCTTCACTCACCTGATGAAGGGGCAGCGCTCCGAAAGCTCGTGCTACCAAATAAACCTGTTGGACTTTAACCTGGTGTTGTGAGACTACTTACTGTGCTTACCTCTGTCCAACGTGGCAACTCCACATCATTCTTCTTAGTTTGATCATGGTCTTCCACTGTGACATTTGGTAGCAAGGTGTGGGGCAGGAAAGGAAGTTTGTTCTTTAGCCTACGGCCCGTTAGAGGTTTAAGTCAGGAAAATCCATTTATTACATAATGCTGTGGAGCATTATGTAATAAATGCAGGGCAAGTTCAAAGTCGTCATTCTTTTTTAAATGTGTTTTTAAAGTGTCTATTCCTCGCTCAGCTTCGTGGTTAGAATGAGAGTATTTTGGGGAGCTTGTAGCCTGTATAAATCCATATGGCTCTGTGAAAGATTGGAAGCAGTTGTAGGTGAATTGTGGTCCATTAGCAGAGGTGACACTGTCCAGAATGCCATTTGTAGAGAAATATAATCGACTTGTAAAGTACGGTGTTCATGACAACTATATTCATTACTCACAATGCAGTCTCCTCTACACTGGGGAGACGAGATACAGATTCATAGAATCATAGAATCCCTACAGAAGAAGGCCATTCACCCCATCCAGCCTGCACCGACAACAATCCCACCCAGGCCCTATCCCTGCAACCCCACATACTTATCCCTACTAGTCCCTCTGACACTAAGGGGCAATTTAGCACGGCCAATCAACCAAACCTGCACAGCTTTTGACTGAATGCTTTGAGGAACACTTCTGTTCAGTCCACAAGCATGACCCACAGCATCCTATTATTTCTTATCTGTCATTGCGGCCATGGTGGCACAGTGGTTAGCACTGCTGCCTCACAGCGCCAGGGACCCGGGTTCAATTCCCAGCTTGGGTCACTGTCTGTGTGGAGTTTGCACGTTCTCCCCGTGTCTGCGTGGGTTTCCTCCAGGTGTTCTGGTTTCCTCCCACAGTCCAAAGATGTGCGGGTTAGGTGGATTGACCATGCTAAAATTACCCCTTAGTGTTAGGGGACTAGCTAGGGTAAATGTGTGGAGTTGTAGGGGTAGGGCCTGGGTGGGATTGTGGTTGGTACAGACTCGATAGGCCAAATGGTCTCCTTCAGCACTGTAGGATTCTATGATTTTTATTCTCCACCCCACTCCCACTCTGACTTTGTGTCCTTGCTCTCCTTCAGTGAAACTAACTTAGGCTTGAACAACAGACTTCCTCTTTTAACCAGGCTCGTTAATCCTTGCAGACTCAACAATGAGCTCCACAATTTCAGAAACCAAAAGGGAAAACACTGAAAAATCTCAGCACGTCTGGCAGCATCTGTGAAGAGAGAAAAGAGCTGACATTTCACTTTGTCAAAGTTAAAAGGCATAGAAAGTGGGAAATATTTATACTGCAGGGTGAGGGAATGAAAGATGAGTCATGGCCACAAAAACAAGGGGAAAGGCTGCTAATGGCAGTCCATAGAGAGAATAAAGGGTGTGAATGGCCAGAGAAGCTGATATCAGAGGGTAAGCTGTGATAGATGAAGATGTTGGGGGAGGGGGAGGATGGGTGGGAGAGAGATAAATGAAGAAAACGGGGGAAAGAGGAAGCAAGGTGGAGAAAAGTTAAGGAAAGGGGATAAAATGGGGGGGGGGGGGAAGTGTGGGGGAAAGAAAAATAAAGAAAGACAACAAAGAAGTAAAAGGTAGAGAACAGATAAAAATTAAATGAAATGAAAACAAAGGGGTCGAGGTGGGGTAGAGCTAATTATCTGAAGTGTTGAATTCGATGTTGAGACCAGAAGGTTGTAAGGTGCCTAGCCGAAAGATGAGATGCTGTTCCTCCAGTTTGTGTTGAGCTTCACTGGAACATTTCAGCAGGCCAAGGACAGACATGTGGGTATGGGAGCAGGATCGTGTGTTAAAATGGCAGCAACCGGAAGGTCAGGGTCCTGATTGCGCACAGACCGAAGGTGCTCAGCAAAGCGATCACCCAGTCTACGCTTGGTCTCTCCGATGTAGAGGAGACCACCACTGCTGAGATTTTCCAGCATTTTCTCTTTTGGTTTTAGATTCCAGCATCCACAGTAATTTGCTTGTATCCACAATTTCAGATTTTGTCTTCCCATTTGTTTTCTCTGGACACAAGTTTTGTTTCTTTACTTGTCGCATTACCACCTTTATTTTGCCTGCGCCATCATTGAATCATCAACTGATGTCAGTCTGGAAAATTTCAATTGTTCTCACATCCACAGACTTTAGATGGAGCAAGATCCAGTTTTCCACTATTCCTCAGTTCATTCCTGAATGGCCTGGATGTTTTAATTTTAAGATTTTGCCCCCAAAATTTTAAATTCCTTCACGAGAAGGAAGGGTTGCTTTGTATCTACTGCTTTTGAATCCCTTTATCATTTTAAACATGTCTGTTAGATCACTGTTTAAATTCAGTGCACACAGGTCAAGTTGATGCAACTTGTCCCCTTAATGTAACCCTTAATATTATTCTGTTAAATTGGTGCTGTACCCTCTAAAAGACCACTTGCCCAAGATAAACCAAATACTTCAGACGGAGTCTGACCAAATCCCTCCAACTGATGGATGATTTCAGCCCTCATGAAATAATGAACTAGTTATTTCCTGGAGAGGAGATTAAAATGGGAATGTCTGTTGGTATAAAAATAATTGTTGCAGTGTCTATGTTCTGCCAATAAGTGTCAGCAACACATAAGTATCTTGTTCTCTTGACAGTGTGAATGTAACATTGAGGGACAATTGGTGCTCAATTCTGTAAGTCATTCCTTGTCAAGTGGGTGGCCTGATTTAGGCCTCCTCGAAGGTTCATCTTCTCTCTCACAAAGAACAACACTGAATCTGTTGTTGCCTGCTTCACACTAAATGCTGACCAAAATTATTACTTGGATGAAAGTTTACAAAAGTACTGCTGTCCACTCCCACCTTGTCCTTCTCCTCCCACGTGTCCTTCTCCTCCCACGTGTCCTTCTCCTCCCACGTGTCCATCACCCTCTTCCCCCACTCTCTCTTCCCCATTCTCTCCCCATTACCTCTTCCCCCTCCCCCCCCACCCCCCCCCCCCCCCCCCCGCACTTTGGCATATCAATACAGCAAAATAAAAGGCTTGCATGTGTATATAGGGTGCAATCGTACCTGCCATTCACGCCACGTGATGATGAGACAGAGAACAGGAAAGAGATAGAGAATCAGGTGAAATGGCGCGACGGCAATAATCTCTCCTTCAATGTCAGTAAAACAAAGTCATCGATTTCAGGAAGCATCGTGGAGGACTTGCCCCTGTCTACATCAACTGGGATGGAGTGGAAATGGTCGAGAGCTTTACGTTTCTGGGTGTGCAGATCACCAACAACCTGTCTTGGTCCCTCCAAGCCGTGCTACAATTAAGAATGCCCACCAACACCTCTACTTTCTCAGGAGGCTAAGGAAATTCGGCATATCCGCTACGACTCTCACCAATTTTTACAGATGCACCATGGAAAGCATCCTTTCCGGATGTATCACAGCTTGGTGGCGCAGTTATGCTGTTCCTGGACTAGTAATCCCAAGACTCAGGATC
Organism: Mustelus asterias; assembly: GCF_964213995.1. NCBI lineage: Eukaryota > Metazoa > Chordata > Chondrichthyes > Carcharhiniformes > Triakidae > Mustelus > Mustelus asterias. The sequence continues at coordinate 33,500,923 of NC_135807.1, read as the reverse complement.
ATACTCTGGAGACCTGTGTTCAAACCCCACCATGGCAGATGGTAGAATTTGAACTCAATAAAAATCTGGAATTTAAAGTCTAATAATGACCTGAAACCATTGTCGCAAAAACCCATCTGGTTCATTACTGTCCTTTGGAGGAGGTAACCTGCTGTCCATACCTAGCCTAGCCTACATGTGACTCCAGACCCAAGCAATGTGGATGACTCTTAAATACCAGCATGTTGGTCAATTGCATTAAACTGCTACAAAGACAACAAGCTGGACACTATCCAGAAGAAAGCAATTGCTTAATTGAAAAGATTTGCACTTATCTGGCACTTTTCATCTTACAGCAAATTAAGTACTTTTGAATATTGGATATTGTTGCAAATTGACAATGAATTCATCATCTTAAACATTCACTCCCTCGATCAGTGATGCATTATGATTGTAGTATGTCCTCTACGTATTTATATGGATTTCAGCAAATCCTTTGACAAGGTCCCACATGGGAGACTTATAAAGAAGGCAAATTCACATGGGATACAGGGTAATTTGATCAAGTGGATTCAAAATTAGTTCAGTTGTAGGAGACAGAGGGTGATGGCAGCAGGCTGCTTTAGTGACCAGAAGCCAGTGTCCAGTGGCGTACCACAGGAACTTGTGATAAAAGCAAAATACTGCAGATGCTGGAATCTGAAACAAAAACAGCAAATGCTGGAAAATCTCAGCAGATCTGACAGCATCTGTGGAGAGAGAATAGGTGTGTAGGTGCTGGCGTTGGACTCGGGTAAACACAGTAAGGAGTCTAACAACACCAGGTTAAAGTCCAACAGGTTTATTTGGTAGCAAACGCCACTAGCTTTCGGAGCACTGCTCCTTCGTCAGATTTCCACTCCATCTGACGAAGGAGCAGCGCTCCGAAAGCTAGTGGCGTTTGCTACCAAATAAACCTGTTGGACTTTAACCTGGTGTTGTTAGACTCCTTACTGAGAGAGAATAGAGCCAACCTTTCGTGTCTAGATGACCCTGCATCAGAACTCCAGCTCTGTGTTGGGTCCCCTATTATTCATCATTTATAAAATGAATTCATTGTCAATTTGCAACAATATCCAATATCCCAATATTCAAAAGTACTTAATTTGCTGTAAATGTCATTTATATAAACCACATAGATGACTATGTGGGGGTAGGATTAGTAGGTTTGAGAACGACACAAAGATTGGTCGGGTGGTTTACAGCGAGATGGAGTGTCTTGGGCTACAAGAAGATATAGACAGAATAATCAAATAGGCAGATAAGATGGAATTTAACCCTGAGAAATGAGAAGTGATTCACTTTGGAAGGAGTAAATTGACAATGAAGTATTCAGTGAATGGCATGGCACTAGAAAATTCTGTGGAACACAGGGACCTTGGCGGTTTTGTCCATTGATCTCTGAAGATGGAAGGGTATGTTAGTAGGGTAGTGAAAAAGGCATATGGGACACTTGCCTTTATCAATCGAGGCATAGATTACAAAAGCACAGAAGTTATGTTGGAGTTGTATAGAGAACTTTAGTGAGGCCACAGCTAGAATACGGTGTGCAGTTCTGGTCACCTCATTATAAGAAGGATGTGATTGCAGAGGTGATTCACCAGGATGCTGCCTGGGAGGGAACTTTTAAGTTATGAAGACAGGTTGGATAGGCTTGGGTTGTTTTTCTAGGCGCAGGGAAGACTGAGGGGCAACCTGATCGAGGTGTACAAGTTTATGAGAGACATGGACAGAGTGGGTAAGAAGCAACTGTTCCCCTTAGTTGAAGGGTCTGTCACTGGAGGACATGAGTTCAAGGTGTGGGTCAGGACGTTTAGGGGGGATGTGAGGAAAAACTCTTTTACCTAGAGGGTGGTGCCGGTCTGGAATGCACTGCCTGGGAGGGTCGTGGAGGCAGATTGCCTCACATCCTTTAAAAAGTACCTGGATGAGCATTTGGCATGTCATAACTTTCAAGGCTATTGGCCAAGTGCTGGTAAATGGGATTAGGTGGGAGGTCAGGTGTTTCTCACATGCTGGTGCAGACCCCTTGGGTTGAAGGGCCTCTTGTGCACTGTAAGATTCAATGTTTCTATGAATGCACTATTGCATTGGTGGTGAGCCACTCCCTTGAACCTCTACAATCCAGCTGGTGAAGGAGCAGAAACACTCAGACCCAAGAATGAGGAGGCAGTGGCATAGTGGTATTGCCACTGGACAAGTAATCCAGAGGCCTAGGTTAATCCTCTGGGGACATGGATTCAAATTCCATTGTGTCAGCTGCTGGAATTTAAATTCAATTAATGAATAAATCTGGAATCACTAATGGTAATCATCGATTGTTGTAAAAACCCATCTGGTTCGCTAATGGTTACCTGGTCTGGCCTAGATGTGACTCCAGGCCCATGGCAATGTGGTTAATGAGGGCAAGATCACAGCAGATGGTGAAATTAAATTCAATAAAAATCCGGAATTAAAAGTCTAATTATGACCACGAAACCATTGTCAATTGCGGTAAAAACCCATCTGGTTCACTAATGTCCTATAGGGAAGGAAATCTGCCGTCCTTACCTGGTCTGGCCGACATGTGACTCCAGATTCACAGCAATGTGTTTGACTGTCAGCTGCCTTCTGAAATGGAGGGCAGCTTGGACTGGGCAATAAATACTGGCCCAGCCAGCAATGCCCATATCCTGTAAAGTAAATAATAAAAAAAGTTCCCTATTATCAGATCCAAGTGGCATTGTAGTGGTTCAAGAGCCTTTGAAGTGGCAGTAGACTATTTGGCTCTCGATGGCATCATAGTAAAATCAGACCCAGCAACGTTCTTTCAAGTAGTCATCAAACGGACAGCAATCTGGAATGGATAGCCTGACTGACTTTCGCATAGAATTACACAGGATAGAAAAGACACAAACAGGCCAATCAGCCTAATTAGTCCATTCTGACGTTTACACTCCACTCAAGTCTCCTTCCAACCTCCCAGGTGGTCAAGTGGTTAGGGTTCTGCACTTTGGCCCCAGTTCGGTTCCCGGTCAGGGAAAGAGCTCTCTTAACTATCAAAGCATATCTGAAAGAAATAATTCACAACATTATTGACAAACAGCTTTTGTAGCCTAGTGGTATAAGTCACTAAACTGGTAAACCACACACCTAGAGTGATGCTTTAGGGTTCCAGGTTCAAATCTCACCACAGTGGATGGTTAAATTTGAATTCTGAAATGATCTTTCCTTAGCCAAGTCTATCAGCACAAACTTTATTTCCCCTCTCTGTATTTTGCCTCCCCTTAAACATTCTATAATATTCACCTCAACCAATTCCGATTGAAAGAGTTCCACTTTCTCACCAATCTGAGGGTAATGCAGTTGCTTCTGATGAAAGCAAATTACTGCAGATGCTGGAATCTGAAATCAAAAGAGAAAATGCTGGAAAATCTCAGCAGGTCTGGCAGCATCTGTAAGGAGAGAAAAAAGAGCTGACGTTTCGAGTCCAGACGACCCTTTGTCACCTGCCATCACAAAGGGTCGTCTGGACTCGAAACGTCAGCTCTTTTCTCTCCTTACAGATGCTGCCAGACCTGCTGAGATTTTCCAGCGTTTTCTCTTTTGGTTGCAGTTGCTTTTGAATTCCTTATTTGATTTCTTGCTTACTACCTTATAGTGTTGACTTCTTGTGGAAACACTCTTTGTGTGCCTACCCTATCTAAAATCTTTCATAATTTTAAAGACATTTGTTAGGTTGCTCTCTCAGCTTTCTCTTTTCAAGGGAATAGACAGTGAGCCTGCTCATCAACATACGAATAGGTACAGCCTCAGCGCTGTGGTGTCATCCTTGTAATCATTTCTTTGCATTTCTGCAAGTACCTCTGTATCCTTTTTATAATATGGCAACCAATGTGCTGCAGAGTATTCCAATCATGGTCTAACCAACGCTTGAAAGAGATTTAGCATAATTCTCTACTTTACAATTCATTCAGTCTAGAAACAAACCTGGAGCTTGGCTTGCTTTTTATGGTCTTATTGACCTGTGATTCAACTTTTAGTGATTTGTGTATTACTTGCTCCTTCACCTCATTTAAATTCTTATTTTCTAAGTAATATTTTTCTTGCCAAAATGTAATACCTCACGCAGCCCAGTGGCACAGTGGTTAGCACTGCTGCCACACACAGCACCAGGAACCCAGGTTTGATTCCTGGCTTGGGGCATTGTTGTGTGGAGTTTGCACATTCTCCCCGTGTCTGCGTGGGTTTCCTCCGGATGCTCTGGTTCCTCCCACAGTCCAAAAATGTGCGGGTTAGGTGATTTGGCCATGCTAAATTGCCTCTTAGTGTCAGGGGGACTAGCTAGGGTAAGTGCCTAGGGTTATGGGGATAGGGCCTGAGTAGGGTTGTAGTTGGTGCAGACTCAATGGGCCAAATGGCCTATTTCTGCACTATAGAATTCTATGATTTATCTAATCTTGAAATGAATTCTCCAATTATATATACTTCTACAAGTTTATTAATGTTTTCTTGTAATTTGTTGCGATCCTCCTCAGTGTTGCCCATCTCTATTTGCGACTCAGAGATATGCTGTCCAAAGATGTGCTGGTTAGGTTGATTGGCCATGCTAAATTGCCCCTAGTGTCAGAAGGGTTAGCAGGGTAAATGTGTGGGGTTACGGGAATAGGGCCTGGGTCGATGCAGACTCAATGGGCCGAATGACCTCCTTCTGTACTGTAGGGATTCTATGATTCTATGATGATTCTATGTTGTGGCCAACTGTAACACTCATGATTGGTTAATTAGATCAGTAAACACACCGTGGAGCTTTCAGTAACCCGGGAAATTAACCTGGTTTTTTTCCTGAACTCTATGAGTTAACATTTACTGAGATAACAGAGATGGTTACAGTGGTCGGAATGCTCCGACCTCACCCACAGCTGGGATTCTCCAGTCCTACTGCAATGAATGGAGATTCGGCTGACCACTAAATCCGCCATTCTGACTGGGAGCAGTGGTGGGACGTCCAACATCAGAGAACTCCTGCCAACGTATCAAGTAGACTTTTTTTCCAGAAGTGGTGTAAGTTCCCTCGCACACATGAAAAAGCAAAACATAACGGGGGCGATTCTCCCGCCCCGCTGCGCTAATTTTCTAGTGCAGAGGGGTGGGAGAATCTCACGGCTGGGCATGCGCGGGATTCGTGCACGCATTCCCGCCACAAGTGCATCTCCCAGCGCCGGATTTCTGGTGCCATCAGATCTGTGCTGGAAACCTGCAGGAAGACCAGGTCAGTCATTTTAGTCTGTTTTTAACATAATTTAAATGTAATTAAATTAAATTTCACTCTAGTAGGGTTTACAGTAGCTCTCCACTTTCGGGGAACTATAGGGACGACCCCGCTGGAGTGAAAGGGGAGCAATCGGGGCACCCCAGAGGGTCGAGTGGCAGAAAGGTGGTGACCTCCAGGGCATGGGCACCCTGGAAGTGCCAGCCTGTGCCCCGACACTGCCCAAGGGACAAAGTGCCCATGCCCAGAGGCACCTTGGCACTGGCCATCAGGCATGAGGCAGTGCCAAGGGGGTGGAGGGGCAGGGCCTGGTGGGGGTAGGGCCTAGGTGGCAATCAGTGGGGGTGAGGGGTCCCACTGCCACGCTGTATAGGGATCAATTGGGCAAGGGGAGGCCAGTGATCGGGGTGCGCTGGTGGGTGGAGGTCAGCGGGGGGGCGGGGGGAGGGGGGGATTGTCACGGGGGGGGCATGCTGGAGATTGGCGGCCTGCTGATGTGTCGGCACTGCCGGGGGGGAGTGGGGGGCTCGACATTGCTGGGGGCGGGAGCTGTGTGGAGGGTCTGGAAATCGGGGCCATCCAAGTTTGGGAGGTGGGGGGGTCGGGGCTGGCCCAGGAACGGTTGGGGGGGGGGCCACGATCAGGCTGTGTGGCGTTGGGGGGGCAGCACTGCAGGGTCCCGGGCTGGCCAGCTCAATCACTGGCCAGCAAACGGGAAGCTGACAGATTGGGCCACTGCACATGCATAGAGGCCCGCTGACTTCCGTCTCCCGGATGGAATAGGCCCCCGGAAATCTAATGAGATTCACGCTGGTGACCTCTGCATTGCACAGAATGTGGGAGATTCTAGTCTGAATCCCACTGAAAAAACCAGCGTGAATTACTCCAGTTTTCCCATGAATTCAACACTTAGAATTTTTTTGGGAGAATTCCGGCCAACATCTCATTGCATCTCTTATCTGTGGCTTGGAGAATTCTACGTAGATCGAATCACTTCGAAGTTTCATGATTATTGCAATATAACCAAATGCAATAGGTCTTCAGACATAGCAAGATCCCACAAACAGCTATATGATGAACACCAATTGATCTGTTTTTGGGGATTTTCTTCCCACCTTTACTTGGAACGAATGGAAGAAAAGTATGTTTATATGGCACCTTTCATGCCTCATGAGATCATAGAATAGAATCATAGAATGGAGAAGAGGCCCTTCGGCCATTGAGTCTGCACAATAAGACGCACAAGAAACACTTGACACCCCACCAAACCTCATTTACCAAGGCTTGGCCCATAGTCTTGAATGTTATGATGTGTCAAGTAATTTTTAAAGGATGTGGGGCAACGTGCCTCAATCACCTTCCCAAGCAACGCTTTCCAAACAGTCAACACCCTCTGGGTAAAAAGGTTTTTCCTCACATTCCCCCTAAACCACCCACCCCTCACCTTGAACCCTTCGTGATTGATTCTTCAACTAGCTGCTCCTTATCCATTCTGTCCATACGCCTCATAATCCTGTACATCTCGATCAGGTTGCTCCTCAGTCTTCTCTGCTCCAACGAAAACAGCCCAAGGCTATCAACCTCTCAAGAACGCAAGAAACTACAAAAGGCCGTGAATGAAGCCCAATCCATCACACAAACCAGCCTCCCTTGCAAACCAGCCTCCATGCCTCGGCAAAGCAGCCAGCATAATTAAGGACCCCATGCACCCCAGACAACTGACTCAAGAACAGCTTCCACCTACCTTGTATTAAGTTGATCTTTTTCTACACCCTAGCTATGACTGTAACACTACATTCTGCATCCTCTCGTTTCCTTCTCTATGAATGGTATGCTGTCTGTTTAGCGCGCAAGAAACAATACTTTTCACTGTATGCTAATATATGTGACAATACTAAATCAAATCAAATCAAATCTCTTCATAATTTAAATGTTCCACCCCAGGCAGCATCCTGGTGAATCTCCTCTGCACCCCCTCCAGTGCAATCACATCCTTCCAATGTGTATTTGCCTTCTTTACAAGTCTCCCATGTGGAACCTTGTTAAAGATCTCAAAATTCTTCATGGCCAATTAATTATTTTTGAAGTCATTGTTATTATATAAGCAAAAACTATCATCAAAAGTAGCATTGGATCTTTACTTTCAACATGAATCAATGGAATAAACCGATTGAACCTTGGTTTGATATCATCATTAAAAGATACTCCACCTGTATAGCTTTAATATTGCACAAGAATATTTGAACTCATGCTAAAGCTCTGGGTGAAACTCATAGCCCTCTGACCCGGAGGCAAGAGTGCAATTTATTCACAGGAATGAGTAATGCTGGCATGATCATATTTATTCCCCATTCATAGCAATAAGGAAGTGACAGTTTGCCTTCTTGAACTACAGCAGACAAAGGCAGCACTAGGACCAGACAACCCAGTCAAGGGTCCAAGTGGTTTCAGTCAATTTACCTTTGGCATCATTGGTGAGTCCAAGCAGGCTGAATTTTTGCTCCAGTCTCCTCTATTCCTGCATTGCATGTCCAAACAGATATCCTCTTCATCTGCAGCAAAATCAAGATCAATACTGAGGGTAGCAAAATCTCCTGCTTGCGTTTGTCAACCAGCAAACAAATTATCAGATTTATTGAATTTGATTACAGAAACATGCCATGGAAATCAAAACACTGCAGTACAATAAATACTACCTGTCTTGTAGTTGATCTGCTGCATCTGATGGCATCATAATACGGGTGGCATAGTGGTTAGCACTGCTGCCTCACAGCGCCAGGGACGCGGGCTCAATTCCAGCCTCCACACTGTCTGTGTGGAGTTTGCAAGATCTCCCCGTGTCTGCGTGCGTTTGCTTCGGGTGCTCCGGTTTCCTCACACACTCCAAAGATGTTTGGGTTAGGTTAATCAGCTGTGCTAAATTGTCCCTTAGTATCAGAGGACTTGCAGGGCAAGTATGTAGGGTTACGGGGATAGGGCCTGGGTCGGATTTTGGTCAGTGCAGACTCGATGGATCAAATGGCTTCCTTCTGCACTGTAGGGATTTTATAATTATATAATAGGCTTAGAACATAAGGATGTTAGGTATAGGAGCAGGAGTAGGCCTTTTGGCCTCTCTAGCCTACTCTGCCATTCAATAAGATCACAGTTGATTTGATGCAGCCTTAACCCTACTTCCCTCCTGCTGTCCCCCTGACTCTCATCACCCTTGTTTCCTTGTAGATCAAAAATCCATCGAACACAGCCTTAAATTTATTCAATGATTCAGCACCCACTGATCAGTGGGAAAGAGAATTCCAAAGTTTCATGACTTTCAGGGAGATGAAATTCCTCCTAATCTACACCTTAAATGAGAAACCCCTCATTCTAAGAACTTTCCCCTAGTTCTAGATCCACCTATGAGGGGAAATATCTGATGCACTATCAATCAAGCAAAGACTAGTTTGTATGCAAGGACAAAATTACAGAATTACAAATTTACAAATTCAGTCTCTTCTGATCTGCTGCTGCGACCGCCGTAGTGCCGGTTCCGGTGGCCGCGGTGTTGGTTCAGGCGCCAGGCCGCAGTTGCTTGAGTCGTCTGTAGTCCCTTCCGATTCTCGGGTGCATGGTGGCGGCTCCTGGGGCTCAGGCGTGCTGTATACGGGGGTTGGGGGTGTGGGGTTGTGGGTCATCGTGGTCCCTGGGGCACCTGCGGGTGCCAGGTTTCGAATGGAGACGGTGTCCTCCCGCCCGTCGGGGTACGCCACATAGGCGTATTGGGGGTTGGCGTGGAGGAGCTGGACCCGTTCGACCAGGGGGTCCGACTTATGGGTCCTCACGTGCTTCCGGAGCAGGACAGGGCCTGGGGACATCAGCCATGATGGTAGTGAGGTCCCCGAGGAGGACTTCCTGGTGAAAACAAACATTCTTTCGTGAGGGGTAGCATTGGTAGCTGTGCAAAGGAGTGATCTAATCGAGTGTACTGCATCAGGGCGGACCTCTTGCCAGCGGGTGACTGGAAGACCTTTAGACCTCAGAGCTAGTAAAATGGCTTTCCAGACTGTCGCGTTCTCCCTCTCTACCTGTCCGTTCCCCCTGGGGTTGTAGCTGGTGGTCCTACTTGAGGCTATGTCTTTGGAGAGCAGGTACTGTCGCAGCTCATCACTCATAAAGGAGGATCCCCGGTCGCTATGGATATAGCTAGGGAAACCGAACAGGGTGAAGAGGCTGTGCAGGGCCCTGACGACCATGGCCGAGGTCATATCCGGGCAGGGAATAGCGAAGGGGAAACGTGAATATTCGTCAATGACGTTGAGGAAGCATATGTTGCAGTCAGAAGAGGGGAGGGGGCCTTTGAAGTCGACGCTTAGGCGTTCGAAAGGGCGGGTGGCCTTTATGAGGTGTGCTCTGTCTGGCCGATAGAAGTGCGGCTTGCACTCTGCACAGACCTGGCAGTGTCTGGTTATAGACCTGACTTCCTCAATGGAGTAGGGCAGGTTACGGGCTTTAATGAAGTGAAAAACCTGGTGACCCCCGGGTGGCAGAGGTCGTTGTGGAGAGTCTGCAATTGGTCTATTTGTGCGCTGGCACATATTCCCCGGGCAGGGCGTCTGGGGGCTCATTGAGCTTCCCGGGCCGGTATAAGATGTCATAATTGTAGGTGGGAAGCTCGATTCTCCACCTCAATATTTTATCGTTTTTGTTCTTGCCCCGCTGCGTGTTGTTAAACATGAATGCAACTGACCATTGGTCCGTGAGTAGGGTGAATCGTTTACCAGCTAAGTAGTGGCGCCAGTGCCGTACAGCTTCCACTATTGCTTGGGCCTCCTTCGCAACAGAGGAGTGTCGAATTTCAGGGCCTTGGAGGGTTCGTGAGAAGAAGGCCATGGGTCTGCCCGCCTGGTTAAGGGTGAGGGCTAGGGCAAAGTCAGACGCATCGCTCTCCACCTGGAACGGGATGGATTCGTCTACAGCGTGCATCGTGGCCTTCGCGATGTTTGCTTTGATGCGGTCGAAGGCCAGGCGGGCCTCTGCCGTCAGGGGAAAAGAGGTGGATTTGATGAGCGGACGGGCTTTATCCGCATAATTGGGGATCCACTGGGCGTAATACGAGAAGAAGCCCAGGTATCTCCTCAGTGCTTTGAGGCTGGTGGGGAGGGGAAGTTCCAGGAGGGGACGCATGTGGTCGGGATCGGGACCGATGACCCCGTTTTCCACAACACAACCAAGGATGGCGAGGCGGCGTGTGCGGAATACGCACTTCTCCTTATTATAGGTCAGATTTAGGAGTGTGGCGGTGTGGAGGAATTGGTGGAGGTTGGCGTCGTGGTCCTGCTGATCATGGCCGCAGATGGTGACGTTATCCAGGTACGGGAAGGTGGCCCGCAGCCCGTTCTGGTCTACCATTCGGTCCATCTCATGCTGGAAAACCGAGACCCCGTTGGTGACGTTAAAGGGGACCCTAAGCAAGTGATAGAGGCGGCCATCCGCCTCGAAGGCAGTATATTGTCGGTCTTCCGGGCGGATAGGGAGCTGGTGGTATGCAGATTTTAAGTCGATGGTGGAGAACACCCGATATTGCGCAATCTGATTAACCATGTCAGATATGCGGGGAAGGGGGTACACGTCCAGCTGCATGTAGCGATTAATGTTCTGACTGTAGTCAATATCCATGCGATGTTTCTCCCCAGTCTTAACAACCACTACTTGGGCTCTCCAGGGGCTGGTACTGGCCTCGATGATCCCCTCCCCTAGGAGCCGTTGTACTTCGGACCTGATAAAAGTCCTGTCTCCAGCACTGTACCGTCTGCTCTTGGTGGCGATGGGCTTGCAGTCCGGGGGTGAGATTTTCAAACAGTGAGGGTGGGGCGACTTTAAGTGTCGAGAGGCTGCAGGTGGTGCGTGGTGGGCGACCTAAGAACTGGTGATTGCAAACAGAGAGCGGGGGAAAAGGCCCATTATTCTCCATGGTGATGCTCTTAAGGTGACACAGGAAATCTAGCCCCAGGAGTACGGCAGCGCAGAGTTGTGGCAGCACGAGGAGCCTGAGGTTTTTGTACACTGTGCCCCGTACAGTCAGGGTCGCCACGTAGTACCCGAGGACATCCACCGAGTGGGACTTTGAAGCCATGGAGATCGTTCGCTTCACTGGCAGTACTGAAAGGGCGTAGCGACTCACTGTGTTAGGGTGAATAAAGCTCTCCGTACTCCCACAGTTAAATAAACAATTTGTAGTGCGACCGTTTACCCCGATGTCCATCATGGACCTGGCGAGTTGGTGAGGCCTGGATTGGTCCAGCGTAACCGAAGCCACCGTTGGATTTTGCGATGCGGCTGACAGCATCCAAGATGGTGGCCCGCACGGCTCACACGCGGCTGAAGGCATCCAAGATGGCGGCCCGCAGGGCTCACACGCGGCAACCGGCGCCCAAGATGGCGGTCCCCGTGAGTCGCACGTGGCACTACTGGGTTTGGAGGTCGACTTCACCCTGCATACCTTCGCGTAATGGCCCTTCTTTCCACACCCGGAGCAGATCGCATCCTTCACCGGGCAGCGTTGTCGGGGGTGCTTCCTCAGGCCACAGAAGTAGCACTTCGGGCCTCCAGAGACTGCCGCAGCGGTCGGATCATTGGTGGGACGTGGCGAGGCGTAGGCCTGCGGCCCTCCCAAGTACAGAGGTGGCGGCGACTGCACCCCCGTGGTCAGGGGTGTAGGCCTCGAGATTACGGAAGGCCACCTCTAACGAGTCGGCAAGCGCTACAGTCTTTTGTAGATCCAGCCCACCCTGTTCCAGCAGTCATTGTCGGATATAGTTTGACCTGATACCCATGACATAGGCATCTCTGATTAAGTCCCCAGTGTTTAGGGCGGCTGTTACGGCCTTGCAGTTGCAGGCCCTGCCAAGTGCTCGCAACGCACGCAGGAATTTGTCGCCCGATTCTCCTGGCTGTTGTCTGCGAGTAGCCAGAAGATGTCTGGCGTAGATTACATTAGTCTGTTTGTTGTACTGGCCTTTTAAAAGTTCGATCGCATCCTTGTAAGTTTCAGCGTCTCTAATCATCGAGAATACTTGATCGCTTACCTGGGCGTGGAGCACGTGTAGCTTTTCGGTTTCGGTCAGGACGATGGAGGCGGAGGCGGTGAGGAAAGTTTCAAAACATCGCAGCCAGTGATCGAAGCTGTTTGAAGCTCCTACAGCTTGAGGATCCAATTCTAATCTATCGGGTTTTAGTATCTGCTCCATCCCAAAACTTTTTGCGAATAAAATTGATGCACTATCAATCAAGCAAAGACTAGTTTGTATGCAAGAACAAATAGGCTTTTATGCGCAAAAGACTTGGAGCACACCCATGCTGATGAACCGGTCCCGAGACTGAGGCAGGGGGGTTGGGAGCAGTCACCTTTATACCTGGACCAGGGGGGGGAAGAGTCTCAGGCAGAGCCGGCAGGGGCATGCCCAGGCATGTCGCACACACACACACAGGCAATAAGCTTAACAATGGTTTACCACAATATCCTTTCAGTATCTATCCTGTCAAGCCCCTTCAGTAGTTTATGTTTCATTCTTCCAAACTCCAACGAGTGTAGGCCCAGCTTGCTCAACCTTTCCTCATAAAACAACTAATTTATTTCAGGAATCAAATTAGTGAACCTTTTCAGAGCTGCCTGAAATGCAAAAAGAAACAGAGTTAATGTTTCAGGTCGATTATGTTAGTTTGGGGGGGCCTTCCTTTGTCCTTGCTCCATCCACGCACCCCTTGCTCAAAACCTATTAAATCTCAAACAATTTCTCACGATGAAAGCTAATGTATCTGAAATGTTAACTCTGGCTGGAATTGTCTGGCCATTCACGCCAGCAGTGAATTTTCTGGTCCCGCTGCAGTGAATGGAGATTTGGTTGAGTGCCAAATTCTCCGTCTTTGCTTGCAGCGCCGGCGGAGCATGAACGGCCGGAAAATTCCAGCTCACGTCTCTGCCGACCTGCTGAATATTTCTTGCATTTTCTGTTTTTATTTCTTTGCCTTTCAAATTACTTGTCATACCCACATGCTAGCTTTCTGATTTTCATGTACGAGAATGGTCAGATCCCTCTGTACCACAACATTTTGCAGTCTCTCTCTCTCGATAAATAATATTTATATTTTCTATTCTTCCTGCCAAAATGGACATCGTAAGAGTTTTAACAACACCGGGTTAAAATCCAACAGGTTTATTTGGTAGCAAATACCATTAGCTTTCGGAGCGCTGCTCCTTCGTCCGAAGGAGTTGTTAAAACTCTTACTGTATTTACCCCAGTCCAACGCCGGCATCTCCACAAAATGGACATCATCACATTCCCCCACATTATATTCCATGTGTCAAATTTTTGCCCAATCTTTGCGTCTTCCTTACAACTTGCTTCCCGACCCTGTATAAAATGCACTTGCAATGATTAGTTCCAGTGCATTAAATACCCAGGAACTCTTCAAGCGACAAATCCCCTTTAATTCTCTAAATCGATGATGTCACTCCCTGGCTCAGTGGGCGGGGTCTTAGCGTGAAGCTCCGCCCGCCTGCTTGAGCCGGAGTGCCCTTCAATCCCCGCCCACCCTTCCGTCCGATTGGTTAGCGGCTTCCTATTTGTCGCGTTGCTAAGGGTAACGGAGGGCAGGATTGGCTGCGGCTGCTGTCTGTCAAAATGGTTTCGCCCTGAGTGGGGGGGGCGGGGAGGTGAGAGACATCCGGGCGATCGGGTGGTGGGTCTCGAGCGGAGTGCAGGTCGGGTTCGGGGGATAGTGACGGTTGGTGTCTGCGAGGTGGAAGGGAGTGAGAGAGAGAGAGAGAGAGCTATCAGCGGGAAGGGAGAAAGGCTTCACCAAGTTCGGGGGCTTTTAAACTACCGCCATTCGATCGTTTTATTTTGTCATTTAATCGCGGGCAGGCTGGAGTGGCATGACGGAGAGCGGAGCGGAGAGCGAGTTGCGAGGGAATGGCAGTGTTCGCAAGGTGAGGCTGGTGGTGGGGGGGAAACAGGGCGGCGGGCTGCGTCTCCAGGGAGACAGACACCTGTCAGCCGGCCAGTGTGCGGTATGGGCTTTCTCATGGGCAGAGACTCGGACAGAGAATATATAACTGCGTTGATTGAACATACAGGCAGAATGGAAAATGCCGAATATGTGCTGTTATCACTAACAATGCAGGGGGAGTGCAGCATGTCGAATGTATGCTGCAACTTACCATGCAGCGAGTGTCACAGTATATACTTCAAAATACAGGGAGAGTGGAGCAGGTTCTGTACTGTAAATATTGAAAATGGAGGGATTCAATGCAGTAAGTGTCACGATATATACTTTAAAATACAGGGAGAGTGGAACTTGTACTGTGAATATTGAAAATATACGGAGTCAATGCAGTGAGTGTCACAATATATGCTTTTACTATTTAAAATGCATGATATGGAGCACAGTATTGAAATACAGGGAGCGTGGAACATGTTCTATACTGTAAACATTGAAAATGTGGGGAGTGTAACAATAGACTAAAACGTTTATTAAGCTTTAAGTTTACTTAGTGTCACAAGTAGGCTTACATTAACACTGCAATGAAGTTACTGTGAAAATCCCCAAGTCACACTCTGGCACCTGTTCGGGTACACTGAGGGAAAATTTAGCACGGCCAATGCACCTAACCAGCACGTCTTTCAGATGTGCAGGAACTGCAGAGTGTAATATACAATATATATTAGTTTATGCAGTATGATATAGATGGTGGTTTATGCAGTGTATGATGTATACTAGCTTATACTGAGTATTAATGACATATACTCTATTTTATGCAGACAATATAGTATGCAGAATTTATACTAGAAATCATAACTAGTACAGGGAGAATAGAATACATCTATAATATTGTGACACACCTGCCAGGAATCTGGTATCCAGAATATCTATAATAATACTTACCCAGTATTGTTTATTGCTGTGAGGGGAAGATGGTAACTGTTATGATGGCCACGGGGGATTGTCAGTAGATCTCCCCACAGGCCTTGTGTAGAATGAATTCCCCTATTGAGCAAGTGGAGGCTTACCAATAAGAAAGAAGCAACAGGTGTTTAAAACCAGCTTTCTCTACCTGGACCTGGAGTCAAAGGTCTCCAGGGTTTGACTTGTGTATTGTAGCCACAGAAGCAATGTTTATAAAAAAAAGTGTTGGTGATGGAAGACTGGCTTCAGTGAGATTATTACATAGATGATGAGTAAAATTAGTTTTTTCTTCCCTCCGGACAACCTTCATTACCAAGACTTGGAGTACTGTGAGCAAATCTGAGCACCACACTTTAGGAAGGATATATTGGCCTTGTTGAGAGTGCAGCATAGGTTTACAAGAATGATACCTGGCCTTTAGGGGTTTAATTATAAGGAGAGATTATACAAAATAGACCTGTTTTCTCTCGATTATTACAGTGACAAAGTAGCAATGTCACTGGGCTATTAATCCAGAGATTCAAATTCCATCACAGCAGCTGGTGGAATTTAAATCCAATTAACAAATCTGGAATGTAATGGTGGCCATAACAACTATGATTGATTGTTGTAAAAGCCCTCGGGTTCACTAATGTCCTTATAGGGAAGGAAATCTGCTGTCCTTATCTGGTCAGGCCCACATGTGACTCCAGATGCACAGCAATGTGATTGACTCTTTACTTCACCTTGAAATGGCCCAGCAAGCCACTAAGTTCAAGGGCAATTAAAGATAGATAGGCAACATAAAAATAAGAAGGGTTCGTATTCAGAAGATTTTAGCTGCCGGATATGCTCATGTAAATGTTGAGCTCATGTTGAAGTGACTTTTGGCCTAAAAGCACAATTTTTTTATATACATTGTATTAAAGTCAACCTTAGTTTTTCAAGAATCTTAAGATTTTGTGATGATTAATTACTACAGTTCATTAATTTGACGCCACACATGGGAACCTGTAGATTTTCCCTTATTCTAGCAGCAATCTTCTAACCAATCGATAAAACGCATCCATTACTGTGCTTTTCAGAAAGATTAGCAGATTAGCAAGTACACAGTTTAATTTAAACTGGAGAAAAAAGTGGCAGAATGGACCAACAAGCGTCGTCAAAATGGTCATATTCTCACCTGTGGAGCGATCTAACCCAATGCCATCAGAGCAATGAAGAAAGATATTCCAGAATTCGAGGCCTGTGCTATGGGTGCACAAGATTCTTGAAAAGGCACAATTTTCTCCATCATAGGAAACAAATTATGCAGCACCTACCTACCACCTTCACTCAACACTAAAATCGTCAAAATCAAACATTTTGACATTGATCTTGAGAAGGCCAACATTGGAAATATACATGGAACATCGATGAACTTCATGCCAACAAACAGGACCATTACCAAGATTGTTGACAAACTTGCCCTTTTAAAAGTGATAAGAAGATGTGATTCACAGTATTTTCAGCATGCAAAGTGGATTATTCAGCACAAAGTTGGTGGGTGAGAAAAGTTAGATGATGGTGATTGCAAGAAATGGATCAAAAGTGTGGAATTTACAACTAGGAAAGGTAAAGAAAGAAAAATGTTTGGTCATCTGGGATCAAATCCCAGCTTGTTGAAAATATAGCCAGCGACCTAAGATCAAGCAACACTGATATGGCAGTTATTCCCAGTGGTTTTTTGTGTTGTTCAGCCTCTGAATGTTTAAATATGCAAGCACTCTCATTAGCAACACTGTGTCAATCATTGGGTAGTGGGTGGTGGATGCATGAAATGTGTTTGATTACAATGTTACTTCTGGAGTGATGGTGTCGAAGTCACTGCTGATGATAAAATGGAGGAAGCTCTATGCGATGTTTGACAACCAGGTTATTGGCTGAATTGTTCAGATGGTAATCTGAGTAATTTCAAAGGATTTTAATGTGAAGTGTTGTAGTTAATTCTATGTATTTATATTGTGGTGAAATATATATTATTTTATCAAATAAATGCTAAATATGAATTCTTAAGTATTGGTTTTCACTTTATTCCATTGCACAGTCTTTTTGGATTTCACTTTGAGCTCTAATCAAACAAACCCAGCATCCCCTCAAAAGTATTACCCCTGTAAAAGTCAGCCTGACCTTTTCCCATAAAAATTGGTCTCCAAAAATTTAACTTTAACATGAAATACAAAGGATTTTGAGTGTTTGGTCATGCAGTTGTTGAAGCAGAGACCTTGAATTTCTTGTATGAAAAACTATTCAGTATTTGAAGCAATAGAAGAGCCATAGCTATGGAGAGAGCACATGGAGTTAAGATTGGATTGCTTCAGCAAAAAGGCAGCAGACACAATGAACTCCTTCTATTCTATAAATCTCCTCTTAGTAGGTAATTAAAATACTGTGCAAAAGTGGGTCTAAACTGTTTGTAAGACATTAAGTTTAGGCTGTTTAAAAGCAGTTTACTTCTTGACTATCCCATGTGATACCCAGTTACATTAGCTGAGTCCATGGTAATAAATGAAGTAAGAGTTTTAACAACACCGGGTTAAAGTCCAACCGGTTTATTTGATAGCAAAAACCATTAGCTTTCGGAGCGCTGCTCCTTCGTCAGATGGAGTGGAAATGTGCTCTCAAACAGGGCACAGAGACACAAAATCAAGTTACCGAATACTGATTAGAATGCGAATCCCTACAACCAACCAGATCTTAAAGATACAGACAATGTGGGTGGAGGGAGCATTAAGCACAGGTTAAAGAGATGTGCATTGTCTCCAGACAGGACAGCCCGCAAGTCCAGGAGGCAAGCTGTGGGGGTTACTGATAATGTGACATAAATCCAACATCTCGGTTTAGGCTGTCCTCATGTGTGCGGAACTTGGCTATCAGTTTCTGCTCAGTGACTGCGCTGTCGTGTCGGCGCAGAGTCGCTGAGCAGAAACTGATAGCCAATTGCCGCACACATGAGGACAGCCTAAACCGGGATGTTGGATTTATGTCACACTATCAGTATGTTGGATTTATGTCACATTATCAGTAACCCCCACAGCTTGCCTTCTGGACTTGCGGGCTGTCCTGTCTGGAGACAATACACATCTCTTTAACCTGTGCTTAATGCTCCCTCCACCCACATTGTCTATATCTTTAAGATCTGGTTGGTTGTAGGGATTCGCATTCTAATCAGTATTCTGCAACTTGATTTTGTGTCTCTGTGCCCTGTTTGAGAGCACATTTCCATTCCATCTGACGAAGGAGCAGTGCTCCAAAAGCTAATGGTATTTGCTACCAAATAAACCTGTTGGACTTTAACCTGGCGTTGTTAAAACTCTTACTGTGTTCACCCCAGTCCAATGCCGGCATCTCCACATAATAAATGAAGTGCCAGCTAAAGTTACAGTGCAGACAACCAATATTTGGTCTCCATTGATTGCAGCTCCTTACCTTTAGCTTTGCTGGAATGGTTTAATAAGCAGTATTAAGTAGCATCATGGGAGCACCTTCATTGAATTATGTTGACATATATTGCAGATGTGGTTGAGGGCTATCATACAAATTAACATTTAGAAAGCCAAATGTCAAAGAGACCTGAGTTGAAGAATAGATTTAATGGAGGTGGCTGGGAAGTTCAGAGATTCTGCAGAGTTTGGCCAACCTTGTTATAAAACTCTCTCTCTCTCCGAACATACCCCTACCTTCTCGGCCTACCAATAACCCTCCATCCTATTAAGTCCCATGTACTCATCCAGGAGTCTCTTAAAAGACCCTACTGAGTTTGCCTCCACCACCACTGACGGCAGCCGATTCCACTCACCCACCACCCTCTGTGAAAAACTTCCCCCTAACATTTCCTGTGGATAAAATATGTCCCTTATTCCACTTAATTCTCATAATGCTGAAATTGATCTCTGTATCCTGTGGGAAATGAATGACAGGTTCTGTTTTTGAACTATAATTAGAATGAGGTTGGAATAACAGCTGCTCAGTGGGGAGGCTATTGAAAATATATTTTTTATCTTGTTTACATAATTTATTTGATGACATGGATTTTTTTTTGAACAGTAACATCCGTTGAATTGATGCCTTTAGCATAAGCCTGTGAAGGTGTGTTGTCATGATGTGGAGATGCTGGTGTTGGACTGGGGTAAACACAGTAAGGAGTCTAACAACACCAGGTTAAAGTCCAACAGGTTTATTTGGTAGCAAACGCCGCTAGCTTTCGGAGCGCTGCTCCTTTGTCAGGTGAGTGGGAGATCTGCTCATAAACAGCAAACAGGGCATATAAAGACACAAACTCAATTTACAGAATAATGATTGGAATGCGAGTCTTTACAGCTAATCAAGTCTTAAAGGTACAGACAATGTGAGTGGAGAGAGCATTAGCACAGGTTAAAAAGATGTGTATTGTCTCCAGACAGGACAGCCAGTGAGACTTTGCAAGTCCAGGCAAGTTGTGGGGGTTACAGATAGTGTGACATGAACCCAAGATCCCGGTTGAGGCCGTCCTCATGTGTGCGGAACCTGGCTATCAGTCTCTGCTCAGCGACTTTGCGCTGTCGTGTGTCGTGAAGGCCGCCTTGCTTACCCGAATATCAGAGGCCGAATGCCCGTGACCGCTGAAGTGCTCCCCAACAGGAAGAGAACAGTCTTGCCTGGTGATTGTCGAGCGGTGTTCATTCATCCGTTGTCGTAGCGTCTGCATGGTTTTCCCAATGTACCATGCCTCGGGACATCCTTTCCTGCAGCGAATCAGGTAGACAATGCTGGCCGAGTTGCAAGAGTATGTACCGTGTACCTGGTGGATGGTGTTCTCATGTGAGATGATGGCATCCATATCGATGATCCGGCACGTCTTGCAGCGGTTGCTGTGGCAGGGTTGTGTGGTGTCTTGGTCACTGTTCTTCTGAAGGCTGGGTAGTTTGCTGCGGACAATGGTCTGTTTGAGGTTGTGCGGTTGTTTGAAGGCAAGAAGTGGGGGTGTGGGGATGGCCTTGGCGAGATGTTCATCTTCATCAATGACATGTTGAAGGCTCCGGAGGAGATGTTGTAGCTTCTCCGCTCCAGGGAAGTACTGGATGACGAAGGGTACTCTGTCCACCGTGTCCCATGTTTGTCTCCTGAGGAGGTCGGTGCGGTTTTTCACTGGTGCGTCGGAACTGTCGATCGATGAGTCGAGTGCCATACCCTGTTCTTATGACGGCATCTTTCAGCATCTGGAGGTGTCTGTTGCGATCCTCCTCATCCGAGCAGATCCTGTGTGTATGGAGGGCTTGTCTGTAGGGGACGATTTCTTTAACGTGTTTAGGGTGGAAGCTGGAGAAGTGGAGCATCGTGAGGTTATCCGTGGGCTTGCGGTACAGTGAGGTGCTGAGGTGACTCTCCTTAATGGAGATGAGTGTGTCCAAGAATGCAACCGATTCCGGAGAGTAGTCCATGCTGAGTCTGATGGTGGGATGGAACTTGATGTCATCATATAGTTGTTTCAGTGATTGTTCGCCATGAGTCCAAAGGAAGAAAATGTCATCGATGTATCTAGTGTATAGCATCGGTTGAAAGTCCTGTGCGGTGAAGAAGCCTTGTTCGAACCTGTGCATGAAGATGTTGGCATATTGAGGTGCGAATTTGGTCCCCATGGCTGTGCCGTGTGTCTGGATGAAGAACTGGTTGTTGAAGGTGAAGACATTGTGGTCCAGGATGAAGCGGATGAGTTGTAAAATTGCATCTGGAAACTGGCAGTTGTCGGCGTTGAGTACTGAGGCAGTTGCAGCAATGCCATCATCGTTGGGGATGCTGGTGTAGAGTGCCGAAACATCCATTGTGACGAGGAGTGCGCCTGGTTCAGACGCTGAAAGATGCCCTCAAGAACAGGATATGGCGCTCGACTCATCGATCGACAGTTCCACAGCGAAAAACCGCACCGACCTCCTCAGAAGACAAACACGGGACACGATGGACATAGTACCCTTCGTCGTCCAGTACTTCCCCGGAGCAGAGAAGCTACGACATCTTCTCTGGAGCCTTCAACGTGTCATTGATGAAGACTAACATCTCGCCAAGGTGTTGTTAGGTGCTGTTAGGGAGTTCTAGGATTTTGACCCAACGACAGTGATAACTGCAATATAATTCCAAGTCAGGGTGGTTTATGGTTTGAAGGGGAATTTCCAGGTGATTCCATATGTTTGCTGCTCCTCTAGGTAGTTAAGGTCGCAGGTTTGAAAAGTGCTGTCCAACGAATATTGGTCAATCTTGTAGAAAGTACACACTGCTATGTAGGGTGTCAATGGTGGAGGGAGTGACTGTTTAACGTGGTGGGTTAGGTGCCAATCAAACGGGCTTCAATGTCCTGGATGATCTCATACATAGTGAATTGATTCACACTAACACCTCAACAACATCCTGTGTCGAATAACTGTGGTCTTGTGTGGTTTGAGCTGCAATCATTCTGGCAAGTGGAGCATGTTCCATCGTCTTTCAGATTTGTATCTTGTAAATGGTGGACAGGCTTTGAAGAGTCGGGAGCCTGGTCTCCAGTCCCCTTGGACCCCCTTGCCATTGGACCAAGGCCTTGCTTGGTCAAGCCCATGTGGTAGTCACCCTACATTAAAAGAACTTGTGCACAGGCATCTCCCATCCTTTAAAATGAAGTTCAACACTTGGAATGTCAGGACCTTCATGGACTGTCTCAACAGTGACAGACCGGAAGAGCATACTGCTATTATTACCTGGGAGTTCAGACGTCACCACCCTATGCAAGACCCGGTGAGCAGGGGAAGGCCAGGAACAAACTGCCAGTTACAGGGACAGGACTGGATACTCCAGATGCTGGGATTCAGATGTTTCAGGAAGGACAGGGAGGGAGGCAAGAGAGGGGGTGGAGTGGCACTGCTGATCAGGGATAGTGTCACAGCTGTAGAGAAGGTTTATGCTGTGGAGGGATTGTCTACAGAGTCTCTGTGGGTGGAAGTTCGGAGTGGGAAGGGGTCGATCAGTTTGCTGGGAGTTTTCTATAGGCCGCCCAATAGTAACAGGGAGGTGGAGGAGCAGATAGGGAAAGAGATCCTGGAGAGTTGCAATAATAGCAGAGTTGTTGTGATGGGAGACTTTAATTTCCCAAACATAGGGTAAGGGGATTGGATGGGGAGGAGTTCATTAGGTGTGTTCAGGAGGGTTTCCTGACACAGCATGTGGACAAGCCTACAAGAGGAGAGGCTGTACTTGTTCTGATACTGACCAATGAACCTGGACAGGTGTCAGATCTCTCAGTGGGAGAGCATCTTGGGGATAGCGATCATAACTCTACCTCCTTTATGCTTGCATTGGAAAAAGAGAGGATCAGGCAAGCTAGGAAAGCGTTTATATGGAGTAAGGGGAAATATGAAGACATAAGGCAGCAAATTAGAGGAGTAAATTGGAAGGAGGTATTCTCGGGGAAATGTACTGAAGAGAGGTGGCAGTTTTTCAAGGAATGTCTGTCTAGGGTTCTACAGGACAACGTTCCGAGCGGACAGGGAGGAGTTGGTAGGTTAAAGGAACCGTGGTGCACGAAAGCTGTGCGGGACCTAGTCGAGAAGAAAAGGAAAGCGTACAAAAGGTTCAGAGAGCTTGGCGAAGATGGGGATCTAGATGAGTATACGGCTTGTAGGAAGGGACTAAAGAAGGAAATTAGGAGAGCCAGAAGGGGTCACGAGAAGGCCTTGGCAGGTAGGATTAAGGAAAACCCTAAGGCGTTCTATAAATATGTGAAGAGTAAAAGGATGAGACGTGAAGGAATAGGGCCTATAAAAGGTGATGGTGGGAAAATCTGTACGGAACCAGTAGAAATGGCAGAGGTGCTCAATGAGTATTTTGCCTCGGTTTTCACAGAGAAGGACCTGGGTGGATGTACTGCGGGTTTGCGGTGGACTGAAAAGATTGAGTATGTGGACTTTAACAAAGAGGTTGTGCTGGAAGCTTTGAATGGCATCAAGATAGTTAAGTCGCCGGGTCCGGATGGGATGTACCCCAGGTTACTGTGGGAGACGAGGGAAGAGATTGCAGAGCCTCTGGCGATGATCTTTGCGTCGTCGATGGAGACGGGAGAGGTGCCGGAGGATTAGAAATCATAGAAATCATAGAAACCCTACAGTGCAGAAGGAGGCCATTCGGCCCATCGAGTCTGCACCGACCACAATCCCACCCAGGCCCTACCCCCACATATTTACCTGCTAATCCCTCTAACCTACGCATCTCAGGACTCTAAGGGACAATTTTTAACCTAGCCAATCAACCTAACCCGCACATCTTTGGACAGTGGGAGGAAACCGGAGCACCCGGAGGAAACCCACGCAGACACGAGGAGAATGTGCAAACTCCACACAGACAGTGACCCGAGCCGGGAATCGAACCCGGGACCCTGGAGCTGTGAAGCAGCAGTGCTAACCACTGTGCTACCGTGCCGATTGCGGATGTGATTTCTATATTCAAGAAAGGGAATAGGGATAGCCCAGGAAATTACCGACCGGTGAGTCTAACCTCAGTGGTTGGTAAGCAGATGGAGAAGATCCTGAGGGACAAGATTTATGAGCATTTAGAGAGGTTTAATATGCTCAAGAATACTCAGCATGGCTTTGTCAAAGGCAGATCATGCCTGACGAGCCTGGTGGAATTCTTCGAAAATGTGACTAAACACATTGACGAAAGGAAAGCAGTAGAGGTGGTTTATATGGATTTTAGCAAGGCGTTCGATAAGGTCCCCCATGCAAGGCTTCTAGAAAAAGTGAGAGGGCATGGGATCCAAGGTGCTGCTGCCTTGTCTGCCGTGTGGATCCAGAACTGGCTTGCCCAAAGGAGGCAGAGAGTGTGTATAGATGGGTCTTTTTCTAAATGGAGGTCGGTCACCAGTGGTATGCCCCAGGGATCTGTTCTGGGACCCTTGCTGTTTGTCATTTTCATAAATGACCTGGATGAGGAAGTGGAGGGATGGGTTGGTAAGTTTGCCGACGACACGAAGTTTGGTGGGGTTGTGGATAGTCTGGAGGGATGTCAGAAGTTACAGAGGGACATAGATAGGATGCAAAACTGGGCGGAGAAGTGGCAGATGGACTTCAACCCAGATAAATGCGTAGTGGTCTATTTTGGCAGGTCAAATGGGATGAAGGAGTACAATATAAAGGGAAAGACTCTTAGTACTGTAGAGGATCAGAAGGACCTTGGGGTTCGAGTCCATAGGACTCTAAAATCGGCCCCGCAGGTGAAGGAGGTGGTTAAGGCGGCATATGGTGTGCTGGCCTTTATCAATCGAGGGATTGAGTTTAAGAGTCCGGGGATAATGATGCAGCTATACAAGACCCTCGTCAGACCCCACTTAGAGTACTGTGCTCAGTTCTGGTCGCCTCATTACAGGAAGGATGTGGAAAAGATTGAAAGGGTGCAGAGGCAATTTACAAGGATGTTGCCTGGATTGAGTGGCATGCCTTATGAGGATAGGCTGAGGGAGCTCGGTCTTTTCTCCTTGGAGACACGTAGGATGAGAGGAGACCTAATAGAGATGTATAAGATGTTGAGAGGCATAGATCGGGTGGACTCTGAGGCTTTTTCCCAGGGTGGAAATGGCTGCTACGAGAGGACACAGGTTTAAGGTGCTGGGGTGTAGGTACAGGGGAAATGTTAGGGGGAAGTTTTTCACAGAGGGTGGTGGGTGAGTGGAATCGGCTGCCATCAGTGGTGGTGGAGGCAAACTCAATAGGGTCTTTTAAGAGACTCCTGGATGAGTACATGGGACTTAATAGGATGGAGGGTTATAGGTAGGCCTAAAACGTAGGGATATGTTCGGCACAACTTGTGGGACCAAAGGGCCTGTTTTGTGCTGTAGTTTTTCTATGTTTCTACACTCTGGAACGGTGAAACGGAAGATTGCTGCTGTCACAGGACTGATTTTGTTATTAAAAGTTGGCTGTCTCATCGACTTCCATTGCAAAATAAAGTAACGCCTCATGCCCTTTGGCTCTTTCTAACCCATAAACAATACACTATAGCCCTCAGCACGTACGCACCAACACTGGAAGCTACAGATGAGTCCAAAAACTACTTTTACTCCAGCCTCGAACAATCCTTGGTCCAAGTCCCAATGGCGACATGCTGATCCTACTTGGTGACTTCAATGCCAGAGTTGGAAAGGACATGGACCTCTGGGAAAGAAAAGGGGTAGGGAAATCCAGCAGCAACAGTACCCTGCTCCTAACAAAATGCCTAGAACATGGTCTTGTCATAACCGACACCTTGTTGTTTCAGAGAAAAGAGTGCTATACCTCATGGCAATATCCTCACTCCCAAGCACTGGCACCTGCATCATCCAAGTGAGGGATCGCAAGGATCTGCGTATCACTGGTGCCATGACAGGATCCGACGATTGCTTGACTAATCCATTCCGGAATCAACATCAATGTAGTCCCAAAGTAGTGATGGTAACAGAGACTCTGCCACAGGAAAATCAACAGTGAGGCATTCTAAGAACATGGTAGAGCCAATTGTGGTGACCCAGAGATGTAGAATGTCCCCTCAAGACCTCTATAATCAGCATGTGTGAAGAGATGCTTGGTCACTCGACCAGGAAACACCAGGACTGGTTCAATGAGAGCAACCAGGAAACCCAGAATTGATAAGCAACAAGCGCAAGGTTTTGTGGAATCTGAAACAGCAACCCAACCTGAAAGCAGCTCTACAGACTGCTGAAGGCTGAGGTCCAGCAAAAAACCCATGACCTAAAGAACAGATGATGGGTAGAGAAAGTGTAGGAGATCCAGCAGTTAGCCAACGTGAGGTTTCTTCAGCTCAGTCAAGATCACCTATGGCCCAAGCACCTAAGGCTCATTGCTAGCCAAAGACGGCGAGTTGCTCATCAAGAACCAAGTCAGTGCCCATTAAAAGGAGCACTTCAAAGACCTCCTTAACAGAGACTCTGTCTTCAACGTGAGTGCCCTCAACTCCATCCTGTAGTGTGCTGCCTGTCACCACCTCAGCACAATCCCAATTTAGCACAAGGTAGAAAATGCCATGTAACAGCTAAAGAACACGGCACCAGGAGCGGATTGAATCTCCACTGAAGCACCAAAACATGGTAGGGAAGCACTATTGTCGTGAATATATGACCTAATTTCCCTTTATCTGGAAAGAGGAGAGCATGCCAGGAGATGTCAGGAGTTCTGTAATCGTGACCATCTTCAAGCAAGGTGACAGGTCTGACTGCAGTAACTACAGAGGAATTTCACCCACAGGAAAGGTCACGCAAAAGGCCTCAATCACTTTCTCCCTGCCTGAAGGGCTCCTCCCAGAGTTCCAATGCAGATTCCGCCCACTAAGGCACAACAGACACACAGACATGATCTTCATTGCTCGGCAACTACAAGACAAATGCAGGGAGTAATACCAACCTTTGTACTTGGTTTTTTACTTGACACCTCAAAGATGTTCAGCAGTGTCATAGAAACCCTACAGTGCAGAAGGAGGCCATTCGGCCCATCGAGTCTGCACCGACCACAATCCCACCCAGGCCCTACCCCCACATATTTACCTGCTAATCCCTCTAACCTACACATCCCAGGACTCTAAGGGGCAATTTTTAACCTGGCCAATCAACCTAACCCACGCATCTTTGGTCATGCTTGAGGATTATGGAATGGTCGTCCTTTGTTTTGTCTGCCCCATCATTGTCACCATCCTCTGTTCCATGATGACAAGCAAGCTGTAATCCAGACTAACGGATCCACCAGAGACCCAGTTCATGCTCCGATTGGGATTGAGCAAGGCTGTGTTGTCGCACCAACACTCTTCTCAATCTTCCTTGATTCAGTGCACCATCTCTCCTTCAACAAGTTCCCCACTGGGGTGGAGCTAAACTACAGAACAAACGGGAATCTTTTCAACTTCCGCTGCCTGCAGACCAGATCCAAGGTTGTTCCATCTGCTGTCATTTCACTACAACATGCAGACAATGCTTGCGACTGCACACACTTGGCCAAGCACCAAACCACCATCAACACCTTCACTGAGATGTTCAAGGGCATCGGTCTTGCACTAATCATCTGTAAAACAAAGGTCCTCTTACCAACCTGCCTCACCACACAGCACTGCTTCCCCCAGTTGTCAAAATCCATGACGAGGCCTTGGACAATGCGGACCGCTTTCCATATTTTGGGAGCCTGCTGGCAACAAGGGCAGACGTCAAGATGAGGTTCAACCCCTTTCAGTGTTTCAGTGCAGCTTTTGGTCCCCTGAAGAAGAGTGTTTGAAGCGTAGGACATCAGACCCGGCACCACGCTCATGGTCTAAAGTAGTACTGTTTTTGCAAAATCCTGAAAATCCATTGGCATGATAGATGCAATAACGTAAGTTCTGACTGACATCCCCAGCATTGACCATGCTCGATCAGCTCTGCTGGGCAAGCCACATCATCCACATACCTGACATGAGACACTCCTTGGAAAAAGTGCAACACCCCCAGTGATACCTGGGAATTCCTCGCCCAAGACCGCCTGAGATAGAGGGAAAGCATCTGGGAAGTAGCTGAACACCATGAGCTTCATTGCCGAAAGCAAGCTGCAGCTAAGTGTCAACAGTGAAAGGAGCACGTGGTACCTGGACACCCTACACACCTGCTGCTCCAACCACCTTCTGTCTCACCTGAGACAGAAAATGTAGGTCGTGCATTCATCTCCTGACAACTAATTTTTACCTTGGAAGCGAGTCATCCCCGACTACTTTCCTCAATCTCCAGTTTTTGACTTAATCAAAGTATTTATGTGGCTGCTTTCTGTGCCACCAGATTTGGAGGATCTTGCAAAAACACTGCTGGAGATACTTCTCCAGTTCTTAGAGATGCCTGCCATAGGTTACCCAAGATTCTAAAGCATAAAGTAGCGCAGAGTACCTACTGCCCAGAAGATCATGACCTAGGGCGGCACGGTAGCACAGTGGTTAGCACTGGTGCTTCACAGCTCCAGGGTCCCGGGTTCGATTCCCGGCTCGGGTCACTGTCTGTGTGGAGTTTGCACATTCTCCTCGTGTTTGCGTGGGTTTCCTCCGGGTGCTCCGGTTTCCTCCCACAGTCCAAAGATGTGCAGGTTAGGTTGATTGGCCAGGTTAAAATTGCCCCTGAGATGCGTAGGTTAGAGGGATTAGCGGGTAAATATGTGGGGGGTAGGGCCTGGGTGGGATTGTGGTCGGTGCAGACTCGATGGGCCGAATGGCGGCCTCCTGCACTGTAGGGTTTCTATGATTTCTATGATTTCTATGATTTTAGTCTCGGCTTTGGGATCATTGTCCTCAAATGCACTTTTATTTTCTCTATAATGTCACCTGGATAAGTAATCCACCAGCTCAGGCTAATTCTCTTGAAGCACGGGTTCAAATCTCACCACTGCAGCTGGTGGAATTTAAATTCCATGGAAAGAATATGGAATTAAAAATTATTCTCTATCATCAATTGTGGAAAAAAACTCATCTGGATAACTAATATCCCATAGGGAAGGAAATCTACCCTATTTACCCAGGCTGGCCAACATGTGACTCCAGACCCACAGCAATGTAGTTGACTCTTAACTACCTTATGAACTGCCCAAGCAAACCACTCAGTTCAAGGGCAATTGAGGATGAACAACAAATTCTGGCCTTGCCAGCAACGTCCACATCCCATGAAAGAATAAATAATGTCAGTCAATGGCTGAGCAGGCACATCGGAGATCATGATGGCAGGACTTTTTTTTAATTTAAAATTTAAATAACAGCTGCTAGGATGAGAGGCTGTTGAAAAATATTTTTATCTGCACTTGTTTATGTGATTAAATATGTTACTGAATCTTTTTTGAAGTGCAGTATCTTAGAATTGATATCTTTTGGCATAAACAACTTTGAAGGTGTTGTGACAAAATTACGATTGAGCATATGCTAATATCAAGTCCTTGGAGAGGGTGCAGAGCTGATTTTACTAGAATCATCTACGTCTGCAATCATTGAGAGAAGGCTCTCAACAGCAGTGTTCTCTGCCAAACCAAGTTATCCAGTAATCACCCAAAACCAGCTTTGCTGGGCATGGCATGTTCTTCAAATGCCTGACACTAGACTTTTTAGAGCAACTGCTCTACTTTGAACTCTGTTATGGCAGGACAGCGAAATGTTAGATTTCCTCAAACTTCTCTGAAGAAGTCAAACATCACCACTAGCGCATGGGAGTCCTGGGGCTTATCTGGCAAGTCACCGAATATGTCAAGACACTTTGAAAACGTGCAAATGCAAAGTTGAGATGTCAGAGGGAGCACACAAACAATCCTTCAAGCACCATCTGTCCCACATGTGACAGTGTCTGAAGGTCATGCAGTGGAGTTATCAGCAATATCGGAACTTATTAAAATGGGATGGAAGCTGTATCCTGAGGAACTGCTGAAGAAGGATAGGTAATGGTCTGGGTGCATGGGTTCACTCCCAATCGTGGAAGCTGGTAGAATTTGTATTCGGTTAATAAATTCAATTGAAATGTAGCCTGTGTGCATGTATAAAATATATATATGGCATCTGAAGATGGCTGGCCTAAGGCACTGTACTAAGAAGCTTTTGTGTCAATGTTCTAGGATGAAGTGATTGGCCTTCAACAACCACAATCATCATCCTTTATAATAGCTCTGAAGAAGAGTCATATGGACTCAAAACATTAACTCTACTTTCTCCTGTTGCTACAAGATATGCTGAGTTTTTCCAGCATTTTCTTTGTTCCTTTTGTACAAGATCTGACTCCAAGCAGTGGAGAGTTTGCCTCCTGATTCACATTGATTTCAGTTTTATTAGGGTGCCTTGATATCTCATTCAGTCAATTGCTACTTTGATATCCAGGCCAGTCACTCTTACCTCCCAAGAATTTAAGAAATTGGAGCAGGAGCAGACCATATGGCCCCTTGAACCTGCTCCACCATTCAGTATGATCTTGGGTTTCAACTCCCACCTCTTTCACCAGATCCCTTGATTCCCTGAGAAGCCAAAATTCTGCCCATTCCTGCTTTGGATGCATTCAACAATGGAGTCTCCACAACCCTCTTGGACAGAGAATTCCAAAGGCACACTTTGAGTAAAGTAACTCCCTATTGCAGCCCTAAATGATGAGCCCCTTATCTAAAAATGTGCCCCCATATTTTAGTTTCCCTGACCAGCAGAAACAACCTCAATGTTTACCCTATCAAAATGCTAGAGAATATAGGGCCAAATTAATTAACCTCTCGCTGTCATTGACAATGCTAGCAAGTAGCATTAACTCAACAATAACATGCCTGCTGACACTCAGTTTGGGCCACTTGGCGCCTGACCTTATTAGGTCCATCTGGTTTTATTCATATTCAAACTACAACAGTTTGTTAGAACTGAATGGTTTGCAGTCAGCCACATTACTGTGGGCCTGTAGTCACATGTAGGCCAGACCAAGTATGTATGGCAGATTTCCTTCCCTAAAGAGCATTAACGAAACTGATTTTTATATGACAGTTGATGGTTATTTCATGGAACTATCACTCAGAATAGCATTTAGTTTCAGATTTTTTTAAAAATTAGTTGAATTTAAATTCCGCCAGTTGCTGTGATGGGATTTGAGCCCATGTCCCTTGGGCCAATGTATTACTGGGTGATGTTACCACTGCACCTTCGTCTCCCGAATAGAGCTGTTGAAAATTATGAATGGTTTTATGGAGTAGAAAGCACAATGCCTGCTGATGTTCCTAGCTCTTAAATTCTTCTTGGGGGAAGTGATTTTCACTGGGCAGTGTTGATAATTAGAGTGATACAAATTTAAGATAACTGGCAAAAGAATTGTGGTGATTGGATGTGGAGGAATTTATAAAGCATTTTTTTTTTTAGAAGTTATGATCTAAAATTCCCTGGCTGAAAAGATGGTGGAAACATTTTTTTTAGTAACCTTTCACAAGGGAAGTGGATATATGGTTTAAAATTAAGAATTTGAGCATAGAGTAGGGCTATGAGATTGATTGTCAGCTTTTTTGAAGGAGTTATGCAAAAGCACAATAGATCAAATGGTCTCCTTTTGTGCTGTGTGCATCTATGAATATTGATGTCTTATAAATATTCACTTTGTTTGATTGCAGGGCTGTGATCCCTTTGCACAGACTCAGCGGAGCAAACTGCAGCACCGCCGCGCCCGGATTAACCAGCAAATTAACAAGGAGATGCGAATGCGAGCAGGGGCTGAAAATCTATTGCGGTGAGTATTGTCATTTGGCTACTATTAACAGACCTGGGCCCGCAAACTTTAAATAAAAGCAATCAAACTAAGACAATTCAGAAAAAGTCCCTTTTCTGGATTTACTAATCTTGACGGCAATGGACGTAAAACAAAAGGAGGGAAGATCCATTAAATTGGCCTGTATATTCATGGTTTAATTTGTACATATCATCCCAAGCTGTCAAACTACTTCCAGTCACACATTTTCATGGGACAGCTAAAATCTTTACCAGTTTAGGAATGCAACTGACCCTCTGTGTGCAGTTATGCTGACCACACACGAACTTATCCAGCTCTCCTTTCAGTCACTGTACATGTCAGCATCTTATTTCTTGGTTGACAATTCTGTTGTAATGGGAGAAATCTCTTAACACCTAACTTAATCATTATGCTTGTGTAACTTGCTGTATATTTATCTCCCCCATCTTATCTAACCCATCTAACTTTATTGGAGCAAGTAAAAATCTTTAATTATTTTAAAGAGCTCAATAAAATTTCATCAGATTCTATATTTTACCAGAATAAACAACCTCAGCTTTGCTTCCCTATCATGGTATATGGAAACTTTTAGATAGTTATTGTTTATTCCCCATACTCTGAAACTTTTCCAGGGCCTCTATAGTCCATCATAGGACGTTGGTCAGGCCTTATTTAATAAACAAAGTCTTGAACAGCATTTTGTGTCCTGTGTGTGATCATCTGTGGAAAATTTGACTCCATTTCTACCCGATCCAAACCATTCATAATTTTAAAGACCTCTATACACTCTATCTAAATATATGTCCAAGGGAGTGGGTGAGATATAATGATGGCAAAGGAAGTCATCAAAATGGAGCTTGCAGAGATAGCAAAAATTACACAGTTGACATATTAGAAGACAAATGGAAGTCAAGAGGAATGTAACCATTTTAAAAATAGATATAGGTAATAAGATAATGAACGACACACTTGTCGAATAGTTGTTTTGTCATTCTTCACAGTAAGAGAAAAGGATAATATATCTGACATTCTAGGGACATTAATAATAAGGGCTGGAGCTCACAAATTAATGTAAACAATGTTGATATAACTGGGTGAGGAGAGACCTGGCTTCCCTTCTGTACAACCCTACTGCTTTGTCGCAACAAAGGATTTTAAAATCTAAACAAAAATTTATTTTATTTTCCATGTAAATGCTTTTTTCAATCCAAATGTATTCGTTTGTTAAGATGGAGCCAATAACTCAGGTTTTCTTGAGTAAATGAGTAAGTTAATTACTGAATCTGAGAAAATATAATAAAGATGCAATGTCACATGCATACACATCAAAAGTAAGAGTCCAATTAAGAGTGGAAAGAATATACGATTAGCTCTTTTACTTGTCTTTGAGGTGTAGATTGTTGAACATTGTCACCATTTGAAGTTAGTTGGCTTCCTGTCAGATTTGATTTGGTTCAGGAATTGCTGTAATTTTAAATGACTGTGATGTTTGACTTTTAAAATTCTTGCCTGCATATTCCCAGAAATAAATTCAATTAGCATATCTTGCAGTCATTGTTGCCAAGTAAGCCAATTTTTTTGATCTTTTCATCTCTGAAGTTTTTGACACATTTCAAGATAGATGTTAACAGGGGAAAGGGGTATTTTATCCTCCAGAGGGGGTTTTTGAATGCCTAAAGACTGTCTGGTTGGTTAGCCATTCCTATTATCTTTGATAGAACTACAGCTGATCCAAGTCCAGCACTTTGCATTTTTAGTGCCTCCCCAGGTATGAAATTCCATGCAACAAATCTGTAGTGCAATTCACTATGAAACTTTCCAGGGAAGTGGTCACTTACATCAGACTAGTGGCAGATGTATCTTTTGTATTTTCTTTGATAAACAGGTCTTTAAACAGTTCAGTTTGTAGTTAGCTATTAAAGTTGTGAATAGATTTCACTTAGTCACAGTTTCCTGTCATCGTGTCAGTGTTATGAATGACACTAGCAATAAAAACTGACAAGTCCCCAGGGACTGATTGTTGCACCCCCAGGTTTTAATGGAAGAAGGCAAGGAAACTGAAAGTATCCATTATTTAAGTGTGTAAGAGAGAAAATAGGAAATTCTAGAGTTGTTAATTCTATGATGATAAAGTTGTTGAATCTATAATTGAGGTCGAAGTGAGAGTTAGGATCTTATTGAATTATTAAACATGCTCAAGGGGTTGAATTCTGTTTTTGTATTATTAAATAAAGGAGGATTATAGGGTCTTTCTGGATAGATAAACTAGGATGAACATTTGGTGGTCTTCATCTGTATCAATCTTGCAAATGTTATGTGTTTGATTTAGTTGTTTCAAAATGTTCTGGTCAGTTCAGTGGTTAAAATGCACCACTTGGTTGTGATGCTAACCTATGCAAGCTAGGGATGGTTTAGGTTCAATCCCAGGTCTGTGCTGAATTAGTTGTCAGGCAGGATAGCAGATGGAACACAGTAATTGGCCACTGTTCCCCTTGGCTAAAAGCCAAAAGTTTAGTCATGATATCAATGCCAAATACAATCCAGTGACCCAAACTGCTACATTTGTGTTTTCCAAACTCTGGTGTCACCCAGAATTCTGATAAAAGGTCACTCTCAAAGGTTAACTCTATTTCCCTCTCCACAAATGATGCCAGACCTAGTGTTTATTTCCAATTTCTGGCATCTGCAATATTCTGCTTTCATTTCAAATTAGACTGAACTGCTCAGCTCTGCTGCTTTTCACCCTCAGTCTTGTAGACTGTTACATTCACTTGTTTGTTTTTGCACATGATGAAATACCACTTATTGAAGGTGCTATAGAAATACAAGCTTCTATTATTGTTCCCTTAGATTTTTACCAAGTTTAGTGAATGCTATGAATTTGTTTGAGTAAATGAAACATGTCTGATGGTTAAGTTTTTGATGGTCCAAAAAGAGAGGTAGGCAGCTTTACGTGAGTATCCAGATGTTCCATGTCACTGCTGAAAGCCTTTCTGATCAAGTGGACAAGTCAATAAACTTTCTATTTCTGTCTGTTGATGTTTGAAGCAGTGTTGTTTTTCAGATTCATCCACTTGCTACTCTGCATATGTTTTTTCTGTAAATATCTCTTCCAGAAATTGATCTGCTTCAGCTGCTCCCAATTTTCAATTAAGACTGACTGAGGTTGCCAACTGCATCATTTTCACATAATTAAAGCAATTAAAGTGCATTTTATTTCTCTTCTGTGGTGTAATGCATATGTGCAAAGGGAGTTTCTTTTGCAGTACAAGGTGCAGGAAGCAATAGTATAATGCTTGGAGGGTGGGGGTGATGTGGGGCAGTGCAATAACATTCATGAGTAACCATATATAGAATGTCCTTCGTCATTTTGGTGCTGTATGGATTCATGCCTATGAATCCTTCATGTTGCTGTCATGCCAATTCAGGTTGCGCTGTTGTGGATAGGTACAGGGCAGAGCCCCAGAGCTTTCCCTTGGAATGCAGTCAATAAGGAGGGGCAGTCAATGGGTCATTGACACTGACTGACTATGTGAAAGGAGCAGGTTAACCCTCTTCTCAGCATTTGGAACAGGGCCTAAGAAACCAGAAAAGATGGAGTTTATTTCCCTACACCACCATCCTGTTTGTTCTCCTCCTCCTCCTCCTCCTCCTCCTCCTCCTCCTCCTCCTCCTCCTCCTCCCCCCCCCCCCCCCCCCCCGACTTGATATGGATTTGCTGGTGTTGGACTGGGGTAGGCACAGTAAGTAGTCCCACAACACCAGGTCCAAGTCCAACAGGTTTATTTGGTAGCACAAACTTTCAGAGCATTGGCCTTTCATCTCCTGATGAAGGGGCAACGCTCCGAAAGCTCGTGCTACCAAATAAATCTGTTGGACTTTAACCTGGTGTCGAGACTACTTACTATAACGACTTGACACCAAGTAGGCAAAATCTGATGATTGTTTTAATGCTGCTCTGTAACTGTTTCTTCAAACATGCACAAGAACACCTTGGAATCCCAGGATGCGAATGTGATTATTAACAAGAAAAAATTGCAGGTCCCTATCACATCATACCATAAGATCTTTTACATCTATCTTAGCTGAAAGAAGTGGCCTTGGTTTCACATGTTGCCCAAAAGAGGGCACCTCCGGCAACTCCTGACTGCCTCAGTATCAAGATAAATCTCCGCCTCTATTATGTCCTCAAGGCTGCAGTAACCCACAATCTCTGACTTGGAGGCAAGATGATCAACTTTCAAGTCGGTATAATGAAATTTCAGTGCTATGTGCTGCCCTAGTTCCCAGTATTGTTTTTTCAATTTACCCCAATGGAGAAGGGTTATAAATGATTGCTGAGTAACATAGTGGTCAATATTGTTCATTTTAAATTTCTGATAATGTTGCAGAGCTACAACTAACAACAAGGTGAAGGAAAATGTGACTCTGGAATTGAGTTTTGTGAACTCCAACTTGCAGCTCTTGAAGGAAGAACTAGAGGAACTGAATAGCTCAGTGGAAGTTTATCAGAATGGAAAGTAAGCATTCTCTCTATTTCTTTCCTTATGTCATGATTTGTATTTCACATTTTAATCCCAGAGGTGTCGTCAGTTCACCAAACGCAAGTTAAATTGTAATAAAAACACAATCTGAGAGCCATTCAGCATTTCATCTGCTGGCCACACTGCAATATGTTTCTTCACTTCAGGTCAAACTCAATTGTACAAAAAACACAGTATGCTAAAACAAATGTAATTTAGGGATTCTGTTTTTATTTTTACATTGGATTATCAGGGTGCACCAAGACAGTAACATTACAACTTGAGATCGCAGCTGGAGAAAGGGGAGATGGGTTGGGCCCATTCTTTACCCCTATTGATGTGCTTTCTTCCTTTCGGTTTGACTGTAATCATTTTTTTAAATATGGAGAGCCGAGCTTGTGGTTTCGGCCGGTTGGATAACACCCACATGTAGGAAACCTCTGACACGAATAATATATATACAGTTTTATATATTGCCCCAGCTACACCATACAGTGCTAGCCTGGGGAACCCGACTGTGGCATTTATAGGAGTCCTCCAGATACTAGTAATGGAGCAGTCACTGAAATGTGGGTTAGTTCTTAAAATTTGAGTTGTAATACCATTGATGTGTAATATGGCGGCACGGTAGCACAGTGGTTAGCACTGCTGCTTCACAGCTCCAGGGTCCTGGGTTCGATTCCCGGCTCGGGTCACTGTCTGTGTGGAGTTTGCACATTCTCCTCGTGTCTGCGTGGGTTTCCTCCGGGTGCTCCGGTTTCCTCCCACAGTCCAAAGATGTGCGGATTAGGTTGATTGGCCAGGTTAAAAATTGCCCCTTAGAATCCTAAAATGCGTAGGTTAGAGGGATTAGCAGGTAAATATGTGGGGGTAGGGCCTGGGTGGGATTGTGGTCGGTGCAGACTCGATGGGCCGAATGGCCTCCTTCTGCACTGTAGGGTTTCTATGATTTCTGTGATTCATTATCACGAATTTGTGGTGTGCTCCACTCCGATTCTTAATCTCAACAAGATTCTATAACAGTAATGTTTGTCTCTCACGCTAACATAAGTTCATTTAGCTTTCTGTGTGTTCTTTACTAACATTCAGTCTTTAAAATCTACAGTGGTCTTTTGTTGCACCATTCCAGTATTGAAGAGAACTAAAATGCTGAATGGAGAGAGGGGACAACATCACATGATAGTGATATAGTTGTCTAATTTTATTTAATAATCCCAATTACTGAAAAGCTTTCCTTTTTTCTGTAAATTTGTGGTGTTAATTGGGTGCTTTCTGTTCAGCGTACCATACACAAAACCCAAAAATAGGTGCCTTGATGAATTAATTTTTTGCCAATGGGAAAATTACCAGTTGGATAAACATTAAAGACCAATTTCACCTAACTATAATTTTGCATGAGTTCAGCACTTTGATCTATTGCTTCTTTTGTAATTGAGCATGATTGGTAGTGTAAGAAGTTGCGTGAGTCACTGTTGAGGTTTAGATAACAGGGCGTTGTCATGAAACCTTTTTGTCAAAGATGCAAAAGTTTGATTTATGGCACATCCCATAATGAGCAAAATGTTTCATTGTATCTCTAACCTTTATTCAGCTTCTAAAGGTGGATTTTATCATATACTGTGATGGTTTGGACAGTCTTTCAAGAGGTTTTTGACTTATTCATCAGATTGAAAGTACAACAAGTAACATACTTGAGCA
Organism: Mustelus asterias; assembly: GCF_964213995.1. Classification (NCBI taxonomy): domain Eukaryota; kingdom Metazoa; phylum Chordata; class Chondrichthyes; order Carcharhiniformes; family Triakidae; genus Mustelus; species Mustelus asterias. The sequence goes on along the minus strand of NC_135807.1, from coordinate 33,463,254 downwards.
CGTCATTTTTTTTTCCCTAGAAGAAGCGACTTGACTTAGACACTTTTTGTGATAACATAATTGAAATTAATACCTCGCTCAGTGGAGGATTGTGGATGCAAATATGTAGCTCAGCAATTTGAGATGCAGCATGCTAAGACATCAGTCTTGGTGATATTGGTATGTCTTGATTATTGATTTGATTTATTACTGTCACATGTATTAGTATACAATGAAAAGTATTGTTTCTTGCATGCTATACAGACAAAGAGAAGGAAAGGAGAGAGTGCAGAATGTAGTGTTAGTCATAGCTCGGGTGTAGAGAAAGATCAACGAAATGCGAGGTAGGTCTAGTCAAAAGTCAGATGGCAGCAGGAAAGAAGCTGTTCTTGACTTGGTTGGTACGTGTCCTCAGATGTTGGTATCTTTTTTCCTGACACAAGAAGGTGGAAGAGAGTATGTCCGGGGTGCATGGGCCCTTAATTATGCTGGCTGCTTTTCCAAGGCAGCAGGAAGTGTAAATGGTGTCCGTGAGTGGGAGGCTGGTTTGACTGATGGACTGGGCTTCGTTAATGACCCTTGGTAATTTCTTACAGTCTTGGACAGAGCAGGTATGCACAGAGCATACCAAGCTGTGATAAAACCAGAAAGAATGCTTTCTATGGTGCATCTGTAAAAGTTGGTGAGAGTTGTAACGGACATGCCAAATTTCCTCAGTCTTCTGAGAAAGTAGAGGCGTTGGTGAGCTTTTTTAACAATGGTGTTGGCATGGGGGCACCAGGACAGGTGATCTGGAAACCTAAAAACCTGAGGCTCTCGACCATTTCTACTTTGTCCCCATTGATGTAGATGGGCATGTCCTCCACTAAGCTTCCTGAAGTTGATGACTATCTCCTTCATTTTGTTGACATTGAGGGAGACATAATTGTTGTCGCACCAGTCCATATGATTCATCATAGAAATCCTAGAAACCCTACAGTGCAGAAGGAGGCCATTCGGCCCATCGAGTCTGCACCGACCACAATCCCACCCAGGCCCTACCCCCACATATTTACCTGCTAATCCCTCTAACCTACACATCCCAGGACTCTAATGGGCAATTTTTAACCTGGCCAATCAACCTAACCCGCACATCTTTGGACTGTGGGAGGAAACCGGAGCACCCGGAGGAAACCCACGCAGACACGAGGAGAATGTGCAAACTCCACACAGACAGTGACCCGAGCCGGGAATCGAACCCGGGACCCTGGAGCTGTGAAGCAGCAGTGCTAGCCATTGTGCTACCGTGCCGCCCCTACAACCAGAGGGCTTCACAATCCACCAAATGGACTGCACAGCAGCCTCAGGCAAGGCTAGGGGAGGTGCAGTCTGCTTCTTAAACACCACCTTGTGGTGCCTAGATGTAGGAACACTGGCGAGTTTCTGCTTCTCTGACCTAAAATACCTGATGCTACAATGCTGCCCCAACTACATTTAGTGGGAATTCACCTCCTGTTATCCTCACAGCAGTTTACATCCCACCCCATATGAACATGAAGACCGCGCTATGATATGATTCTCTATCTCTTTCCTGTACTCTGCCTCATCATTGTTTGAGATCCAACCCACTACGGTGGTATGATCAGCAAACCTGAAAATCGAGTTGGAGGGGAATTTGGGCACACAATCATAGATGTATAAGCGTATAGTAAGGGGCTGAGGAGACAGTCTTGTGAGGCACCGGTGTTGAGGATGATCGTGGAGGAGGTGTTGTTGCCTATCCTTACTGATTGCGGTCTGTGGGTTAGGAAGTTCAGGATTCAGTCGTAGAGGGAGGAGCTGAGCCCCAGGCCACGGAGTTTGGAGATGATTTTCGTAGGAATAATGGTGTTGAAGGTTGAGCTGTAGTTGGTAAACAGGAGTCTGACACAGGTGTCTTTGTTATCTAGGTGTTCCAGGGTTGAGTGCAAGGCCAGGGAAATGGTGTCTGCTGTGGACCTGTGGCAGCGGTAGACAAGCTGTAGTGGATCCAGGCAATCTGGGAGGCCTGAATTAATTTGTGCCATGACTAACCTTTTGAAGCACTTCATAATGATGGATGTCAAAGCCATCGGATGATAGTTATTAAGGCACGCTGCTTGGCTTTTCTTGGGTACCAGGATGCTGGTCCTCTTGAAGCAGCTAGGGACTGCAGGTTGTTGTAAAGAGAGGTTGAAGATGTCTGCGAATACCCTTGCCAGCTGCTCTGCGCAGGATCTGAGTGCTCATCTGGGTACCCCATCTGGACCAGTCGCTTTCCATAGGTTGACCTTCGAGAAGGCTGCTCTGACAGCTGCAATGGTGACCTTGGATACAGATTCATCCAAGGCTTCTGGGGTGAAGAGCATGCTTTCGCTGACCTCTTGCTCAAAATGGGCATAGAATGCACTGAGCTCATCAGGGAGGGATGCAGTGGTGCTGGTGATTTTACAAGCCTTCATCTTGTGGCCTGACATGTCTTGCATACCTTGCCATAGTTGGCAGGGGTCCATGTGGCTAGCCTAGGATTCTAACTTGGTCCAATACTGTCTTTTGGCATCTTTGTTGGATCTCCTTAGATCATATCTGGCTTTCTTGTATCGGTCAGGGTCGCCTGATTTGAATGCCTCAGACCTAGACTTCAGTAAGCAGTGGATATCTCTGTTCATCAATAGTTTCCATTTGGGAAACACATGGATTTGCTTCTTTGGCACACAGTCTTCTACACACTTGCTAATGAACTCAGTTACTGCAGTGGCATACTCGTTCAGGCTGGTCGCAGATTTTTTAAAATACTGACCAGTCTAAGCAGTCTCGTAGGAGACCATCCGATTCCTCAGACCAACATTGCACAACTTTCTTTGACGGAATCTCCCATTTCAGTTTTTGCTTGTAAGCCGGGAGCAGGAGCACAAACTTTTGGTCTGATTTGCCAAAGTGTGGGTGGACGATAGAGCGGTAGGCATGTTTGATATTTGTGTCGCAGTTGCCTAGGATGTTCAGGCCTCTGGTGGAACAGGAGATGTGTTAGTGGTATCTTGGTAGGACGCGCTTGAGCTTGACCTGATTGAAGTCCCCGGCCACGATGAATAAGGCCTCGATGTTTCGTCTCAAGGCTACTTGTAGTGGCTATATATTTGTCCAGCGCGGTCTTCATGTTCGTATGGGGTGGGATGTAAACTGCTGTGAGGATAACAGGAGGTGAATTCCCACTAAATGTAGTTGGGGCAGCATTGTAGCATCAGGTATTTTAGGTCAGAGAAGCAGAAACTCGCCAGTGTTCCTACATCTAGGCACCACAAGGTGGTGTTTAAGAAGCAGACTGCACCTCCCCTAGCCTTGCCTGAGGCTGCTGTGCAGTCCATTTGGTGGATTGTGAAGCCCTCTGGTTGTAGGGCACAGTCCAGTGAAGCAGAAGTGAGCCATGTCTCTTATGTGGACCTGTGGCAGCGGTAGACAAGCTGTAGTGGATCCAGGCAATCTGGGAGGCCTGAATTAATTTGTGCCATGACTAACCTTTTGAAGCACTTCATAATGATGGATGTCAAAGCCATCGGATGATAGTTATTAAGGCACGCTGCTTGGCTTTTCTTGGGTACCAGGATGCTGGTCCTCTTGAAGCAGCTAGGGACTGCAGGTTGTTGTAAAGAGAGGTTGAAGATGTCTGCGAATACCCTTGCCAGCTGCTCTGCGCAGGATCTGAGTGCTCATCTGGGTACCCCATCTGGACCAGTCGCTTTCCATAGGTCCTCATAAGAACAGGATATAAGAAAGCGAAAAACCGCACCGACCTCCTCAGAAGACAAACACGGGACACAGTGGACAGAGTACCCTTCGTTGTCCAGTACTTCCCCGGAGCGGAGAAGCTACGGCATCTCCTCCGGAGCCTTCAACATGTCATTGATGAAGACGAACATCTCGCCAAGGCCATCCCCACACCCCCACTTCTTGCCTTCAAACAACCGCACAACCTCAAACAGACCATTGTCCGCAGCAAACTACCCAGCCTTCAAGAGAACAGTGACCAAGACACCACACAACCCTGCCACAGCAACCTCTGCAAGACGTGCCGGATCATCGACACAGATGCCATCATCTCACGTGAGAACACCATCCACCAGGTACACGGTACATACTCTTGCAACTCGGCCAACGTTGTCTACCTGATACGCTGCAAGAAAGGATGTCCCGAGGCATGGTACATTGGGGAAACTATGCAGACGCTGCGACAACGGATGAATGAACACCGCTCGACAATCACCAGGCAAGACTGTTCTCTTCCTGTTGGGGAGCACTTCAGCGGTCACGGGCATTCGGCCTCTGATATTCGGGTAAGCGTTCTCCAAGGCGGCCTTCGCGACACACGACAGCGCAGAGTCGCTGAGCAGAAACTGATAGCCAGGTTCCGCACACACAAGGACGGCCTCAACCGGGATATTGGGTTTATGTCACACTATTTCACATAAATATTTCTGCTTTTTTCCTCCTGAGTCTTTATCATGCGATCCTAGAATCAGAATTTATGTCACACTATTTGTAACTCCCACAGTTGCGTGGACCTGCAGAGTTTCACTGGCTGTCTTGTCTGGAGACAATACACATCTTTTTAGCCTGTCTTGATGCTCTCTCCACTCCCATTGTTTTGTTTCTTAAAGACTGGATTAGTTGTAAGTATTCGCATTCCAACCATTATTCATGTAAATTGAGTCTGTGTCTTATAAGTTCTGTTTGTGAACAGAATTCCCACTCACCTGAAGAAGGGGCTCAGAGCCTCGAAAGCTTGTGTGGCTTTTGCTACCAAATAAACCTGTTGGACTTTAACCTGGTGTTGTTAAACTTCTTTCCATGAAACAGAGCATACAGCTGTCCCTCAGTTCTCTTTGAAACGTGAGTCTGGCTTTTAAGTTCGCCCAGCTTGTTTTCCAGAGATTGGACATTTGCAGTGAGTAATCTGGGGAGGGGGACCTTGGGACCGTGTTGTTTCATTCTCACCTGCAGGTGTGTTTTATACACTTCCTGGAGTGACTGCTTCTTTCCTGGCCTGGGAGATGATAAGAGCGGTATGCGGTGTAAAGGATATAGGTGTGTCCAAAAAGGTTGTTCTTGCTGGTCGGCGTGTGAATGGAGGATTTGTTGCCTTGTTTGCAGTTCCATCATCAGTAGGTGGGTCTGCGTGGTCGGGTGTTCGCTGTCGGGCTGTGGTTTGGCTTTGAAGGTCAGTTGATGTCCATACCATGCTCTGGGGTGGACGGGTTAAAGGTCAGTAAGTGGATGACGTCTCTGGGGTTGCGGTTGAGCCAATGGCCAGGCCCACAAATTGAGGTCCTCAGGGTCACTGTCAGGTCGGGTCTTCCTTCTGAGGTCGGAGGATCTCTAGACCTACAAGTAAATTTAGAAGAGCAGTGTTAGTGATTTTTAGGCAGTGAGAGTTGATATTTAGGAGTGTGGGGTGATTGTAGAAGCAGGGAATTGGGGGAGTGCTTGGGACCTGCAGGAGGTCACAGCTCTCTGTGTCAGTGAGGTTGAGAACTGGGGGGCAGAAGGCTCCAGCCCCAGGGATGCAGTCTGATTGTTGGAGACCAGCAGAGTGAAGGTGTTGGCTTCTGTGGCGTTTTCCTGGTCTCTGGGAGACCGCAAAGTGATGACCCTGGCATCTTGGGTGTTTTCCTGTGCACTGGGAGCTGGTGTAGAGAAATCCCCAGCCCTGGGACTGCAGCGCCGGCTGCAGGTACTACATGGTTGGCGGGTCCGGGTCAGTTTCCAAACGTGTGTCTCCAGGGTCCGAAGGATCACCAAATTTGTCAGAGATTGAATTAAAGCATTGTTAGAGAGTTTAAAACAGTTAGGATGAAGTTTTAGAAGCATAGAATTAGAAGGTATGCAGGGCACAGCTTACAAGAAGTCACCTCGCTCCCATTTTGGGAGAGATTGCAAGAGACTTGCATTGTATTCCTGATGTAACGTCAAGACTGTTGAAATAGAGTGCCAATTTGCCGATTCTTACCCTGACGCAAAAGAGTGGTATTTTATCTATGGTGTCATTCTCAATGGCAGAACCAGAACGTTTCGGGAGCCGACTTCCACATGGTTCTAATTAAATTTTAAAGTGATGGCAGCAGACACAGGAGATGTGCAGTCATGTGGCCAAAGAAACTCTTCAATGATGAAACCCACTGTCAGCTGACAATGCAGCAGGTACAGGTGGGTCATGAAAGAGCCCAGTGAACAAACAGGGAGGTTCTGTATTACAGCCACAACTTTCCTGCCCAACTCCATTGTCATTTCCAGAAGGCATTTGATAAAATGCCACTTCAAATGTTATTGTAGGAAATAAATGGATCTTTTTCAGGTTGGCGAGATGTAACAAATAGTGTGCCATGGGGATTAGTGATGGGACCTCAACTATTTACAAGTTATATAAATGACATGGATGAGAAGGGATGGTTGCTACATTTGCTGATGACTAAAGATGTGCAGGAAAATAAGTCGTGAAGAAGAAATGAAGAAGCTGCAAAACTATATAGATTGTCACAGAACCCCTTTAAATGAATGCGAACTGGATGCCACAAGATTCCTGTGCTCCTTTGACTTAATCTTGAAGCTGGGACATAGTTACAAAAACGTTTAATAGATAGTATTACAAATTTTTAAAAAACGCCATGGGTCAGTGGGAGGCCTGACCTGCCAAGCCACTGACTTGATCTCTTGCATCTCCACCTGCCATTGGGAAACTGAAATTTTTGCTCCTATGTAATTCAGTCAACCTGTCCATCACATTTCCCACAGTTAAAGGTACCATAAAATACCACTTTGAGTCTGTGATCCTGTGGCTCCAATGAAGAACTGTGCTTGCTAATGGCAGAAAATAATCACCTGCATGCCTGCAATTTCCTGAGATACACCCCCATCATCAGCAACCCTTCACTCGGAATGGAATTATTACTTGGAAGTATTTGCCTCCATCTGCCTTCCTTTCCTTCAGCAATCTTATCCCTTGAAATGTTTCCCTGTCACTAGTGTTTAATCTGTAATAAAAATACAGAAAGTGCTGGAAAATCTCAGTAGGTAACAGCACCTGTGTTTCAGTTAACAAACCTACAGAAAATGCTGGATAAACTGTTTCCCTCCACAGATGCTGCCAGGCCTGCTGAGTTAGCGTTTCGAGTCCAAATGACCCTTCTACTGAACTACTATAATTCTCTCTTATGTCTTCTCTTATTCTTTTCAACCTTGATGGTGGCTTTCACTATCTTCCTCGGCATCAAGGTTTCTCAATTTTAAAAAACTTGCAAAAAAAAAAGTTCTATATCACTGATAAATTTTGATCTATAATTAACCCAGATAGTAAAGTCATATTCTTTGAAGGTGCAAAGGGAGAACAGCCAATCGAGAGGTGATTTGTCAGTATTAAGTTAGGATATAAAGATTTTAAAGATCGCTTCTCGGCCTTTTGGCCAAGATCAAGCATCAGATCAAGCCCAAGATGTGGTGCAGTGCCTTATCTTGTCAGCTTGAATTTTGTTCATCTCTCTCAAAGTTTATTTATCATGGGAGCCATGAATTGCATTCCGTTGGAATTTGAAATTGGTTTTTGGAGCAAGCAAGGAATGGATTTGGGTTTGCCCGGTCCACTCTGACCTTTGGCCTTTAAGGATGAAGTAAAAATAGAAAGGCAGAGCGACCTTTACCCGTGGTGATGGATATTCAAGGTGAGGCATTTACCTGATTCATTTACTTGCATCTGACTAAAGGCCATCATTGACAATAGCATAGGATTAAAATGCCTCTCAACACTTTTGATTGAAGACTGCAAAAATAATTAAGAAAGGAATTGAAACACTTTTTGTTTCTGGCTGTACCAGCAGAACTATTATGTGAGAATTTGTTTAAGTAAATAGTGTGTGGCATGCCACAGCTTTTGATTTGTTTATTCCCTATGTTCTGGCAATTTGTCTCTTTCAAGGAGTAAGGGAGAAAATATTTTATTTGTTTAATATCCGGGAATAAATGCAACATGTTATGTGACACTGCCATGCAGATTAAGAAGATTCAGGGTATAGCACTAGTGCAACCTTATGTCTAGCCAGATAATAATGGTGCATTACAGTAAACAAGGGAAGACATCTGACAAAATCTTGTTCCTTGTCGTTATATAGTCAGTTTCTGATTAAATTCTGCTTCAATGGTTCCCACAGTGACATTTGTGCAGAAAGAATAACAACTAGGGTACATTGCCATTGTGATTGCTGCTGTGCTTACCCATTGAGCTATGGTGTGATAGTACTGCCATTTTGTCCTTGCAATTATGTAAACACTTGAGGGAAATTATGAGCATTTATGGTGAGAGCGAGTGAATTTTGACGAACGTACCGAAAGACTGTGGATTGCCATTGAGTCTTTGAAGTTAGTGCATTCTTTGAGACTTTTAGAGAAGCTATAATAAAAGGGCGGATGAGCGGGGTGCTGAAAATACAGCAAAAAAAGTTTTAAAGGTAAGAACTATGGAGCAGCATTTTAATTCAAAATTTTCAAATCAAAATTTGCTTTCAAGAAAAACAGTAATGAAATTGTAATTCCATAAAATTGAAAGGAAAAGCTGCCAACTCTTTGAATCTGAAGTATAAACTGAAACTGTTGGAAATACAGAATGCTCATCAATATTCATAAAGATAAAGGACATGTTGCATAATTTATGGTGTGTATCTTTCGTGGGCATCCAGTTATGATGGATACACACCCAAAACTTCAACCTGTCATTTTTACCAATCTGAACCATAATAAAACTGGTCGTCATTGTGGATGAACTTCGCACTGGACTGCTGCAGATTCGCGTGTTGAAAACAATAGTGTATAGCATCTTATCACTTTAATGGAGTTGTTTTTTTTAAGTAATTCTTTCATAGACTTAGATTTACGACCATTTAGAAAGATGCGGATTAATCCGGGATAGTCAGCACGGATTCGTGAAGGGCAAGTCGTGCCTCACAAATTTGATTGAATTTTTTGAGGAGGTAACTAAGTGTGTTGATGAAGGTAGGGCAGTTGATGTCATATACATGGATTTTAGTAAGGCGTTTGATAAGGTCCCCCATGATCGGCTTATGAAGAAAGTGAGGAGGTGTGGGATAGAGGGAAAGTTGGCAGATTGGATAGGTAACTGGCTGTCTGATCGAAGACAGAGGGTGGTGGTGGATGGAAAATTTTCGGATTGGAGGCAGGTTGCTAGTGGAGTGCCACAGGGATCAGTGCTTGGTCCTCTGCTCTTTGTGATTTTTATTAATGACTTAGAGGAGGGGGCTGAAGGGTGGATCAGTAAATTTGCTGATGACACCAAGATTGGTGGAGTAGTGAATGAGGTGGAGGGCTGTTGTAGGCTGCAAAGAGACATACATAGGATGCAAAGCTGGGCTGAAAAATGGCAAATGGAGTTTAACCCTGATTAATGTGAGGTGATTCATTTTGGTAGGACTAATTTAAATGTGGATTACAGGGTCAAAGGTAGGGTTCTGAAGACTGTGGAGGAACCGAGAGATCTTGGGGTCCATATCCACAGATCTCTAAAGGTTGCCACTCAAGTGGATAGAGCTGTGAAGAAGGCCTATAGTGTGTTAGCTTTTATTAACAGGGGGTTGGAGTTTAAGAGCCGTGGGGTTATGCTGCAACTGTACAGGACCTTGGTGAGACCACATTTGGAATATTGTGTGCAGTTCTGGTCACACTATAAGAAGGATGTGGAAGCGCTGGAAAGAGTGCAGAGGAGATTTACCAGGATGCTGCCTGGTTTGGAGGGTAGGTCTTATGAGGAAAGGTTGAGGGAGCTAGGGCTGTTCTCTCTGGAGCGGAGGAGGCTGAGGGGAGACTTAATAGAGGTTTATAAAATGATGAAGGGGATAGATAGAGTGAACGTTCAAAGACTATTTCCTCGGGTGGATGGAGCTATTACAAGGGGGCATAACTATAGGGTTTGTGGTGGGAGATATAGGAAGGATATCAGAGGTAGGTTCTTTACCCAGAGAGTGGTTGGGGTGTGGAATGGACTGCCTGCAGTGATAGTGGAGTCAGACACTTTAGGAACATTTAAGCGGTTATTGGATAGGCACATGGAGCACACCAGGATGATAGGGAGTGGGATAGCTTGATCTTGGTTTCAGATAAAGCTCGGCACAACATCATGGGCCGAAGGGCCTGTTCTGTGCTGTACTGTTCTATGTTCTATAGGATGTGGGCTTTGCTAGCAAGGGCAGCATTTTTTTTGCCCATCCCTAACTGCCCTTGGTGGTGAGCCGTCGCTTTGAACTGTTGCAGTCTATGTATTGTAAGTCCATCCACAGTCGTTTTAGAGAGGGATTTCAGGAATTTCACCCAGCGACAGTGAAGAAATGGTGGTATAGTTCAGGTCAGGATGGTGTGTGGCTTGGAGGGGTACTTGTAGGTGGCAGTGTTCCCATATCTGCTGCCCTTGTCCTTCTAGGTGGTAGAGATCTGATTTTGGAAGCTGCTGTTGAAGGAGGCATGGTGAGTTGCTGCACTGCATCTTGTAGATGGTATAAGATGCTGCCACTGTGTATCAGTGGTGGAAGGACTGAATGTTTAATGTGATGGATGGGGTGCCAATTAAATGGGCTGCTTTGTCCTGAATGGAGGGATAGGGATGAGCTCATCACAAGTTTGTAGTTAATCTGGAAAATCCAGTGGTTTTGGGCTTTTGCTGCTTCTATGGGCATAAAGTCACTGTGCACTTTTGCAAACCATGTAGAAATTGGAAAATGTATTATGAATTAAATACAATGTACTTCAATTTAGGAAAGTAGACCAAGTAAATTAATCTCTAAATTAGAAGTAGATGGGAATAATTGCTTTTTCAAAGACTGGTGAGTGAAATAGTCACCTGGGCTGAGTAGCAGAGGGACAAATATTCAAATTGTAGTTGAATACTATAAATGGGAGAATTAGTGGACTAAAGGGACGAGCTTTGCTGAGTTGTATGCCCTTTCTTATTTCTGACTTAATGATTTTGCACATTATCTCCAGCTATATTGTGCTAGGCCAGCAGATTCCTTTGTTTCACTTTGAAAGAGCATTGAAGGGTGAGTTAGCTGCTGTTTCCAGTAGCAACTTATATTCCTGCAATTACGTTTTTATTTTGCTTTTGCTGTTCTTCATACCATGTAATCCAGGACAATAGTGTTGTGTTTGTCTATAAAAAGCCTTATTCACACAGCCAGTTCATTGCTTAATTCTGGTTAGATGTAAGCTCATTAATGAAGTGATGACCTCTTTCTCCTCCAGTAATTAAAACTCAAAAGGTTCCTCTGTTGTTATTTAGTTAAGTACTGAGGTCACAAAAGAACAGCTGTTGTTTTCTTTTAGATCAAGAATGCAATATTTCATGAAAAGCTGACAAAGTTGAATGTTAATGAAATGAAAGGGAATCTGTGTTGAAGCCCTCCCTCGTGTGTTACCCTGCACATTCCTAAATTCCTCCTAAACTGTTGTACTGTCTTTTCATTATTTGCATCCTCCTTTGTTCAACAGTCTTGAAATGCAGCTCAGAAACTGCCACATGGATCAAAAACGTCATTTCAAAGCCCGAGCTCGTCTTGGTCGAGGTGGCAGTAGGGTGCTGCAAATGTCCTCGGTGCTACTTGGCTTAAACTTTCCAGCCAAACTTTCCATTTCTGATTGTTATTCAGTGATCCTTTCTGCAAAGTGCAAATATGTTTCTCCATAGTCACATAGCCTGCCAACACTCACCAAGTGTCAAAAATGAAGAATGGCTTATGTTTCGGAAAACCAAGTGGTAAAAGATAAAACTGCAACCAATGTTTACCCACTTTTGTCAGCATTTATTTGCAGAGATGCACATTACAAACATGAATCTCTGAGCCCAACAACCACATGACTACCTGGTTCTATTATAGGTTATTTCAGATTACAGAATAGAATATCCAATGACCAGGCACATCATGATCACTATGAAGTAGTAAAAAAATCGTATGGAGTGGTAAAGTGTTTGTCCTTGCTTGAAACTGTAGGATTCCCATTGTACAGTTATTGGGATGTCAACTAATATTAATCTTGTTAACTTCACTTCTGACTCTTTTTCTCATTCTCTTTTAAGTAACATTCCACAAGACTGTCACAGCTTAAATTTGTTGATGTTGAATCTCTTGGCTGTTGCTGACAGGTCTAGCAAGACCTAGAGTTATACTCCATGTACAGCAGACCATATGTGATATCAGAGAAGACTTTAAACTCTAGGCTGTTTCTGCTGTATGAGTTTCAGAATCAATGCTACCTCATATTTGGGCATGTTTTTGCAGTCGTTCGGCAGCGATTCTCCCATGTGTTCTTTTTCTATGTTTTTGCCACCTCTAAAATTTATTTTATTTATTAATCACAAATAAGGCTTACATTAACACTGCAATGAAGTTACTGTGAAATTCCCCTAGTCGCCACATTCCGGCGCCTGTTCGGATCAATGCACCTAACCAGCACGTCTTTTGGATTGTGGAAGGAAACCAGAGCACCTGGAGGAAACCCATGCAGACACGGGGAGAACGTGCAAACTCCGTATAGACAGTTCCTCAAGTTGGAAATCAAACCCCGGGTCCCTGGCGCTGTGAGGCAGTAGAAAACACCTGCGTCCAGAGCACAAGTGAATCCCCTGTTTATGCCCACCACCTGTATACAGTTAAATACACTTAACTAGTTTCCTTTCTAAAAATAATTAGTGCTTAATTGACCTATGCAATTGCATTGTCTCTTTAGGTATCACTTCATCTCTCTGATGTCCTAGTATGATTAAATGAGATGGAAGTAATACTTTCTAAGTAGCCTTGTTGTAAAATTTTAATTTTATTTGGAAAGTTATGTTTCTTAATTTTTTAAATTTTTATCGAATGTGGGCATCTCTGGCTAGGTCAGTATTTATTGCCCATCCCTAATTCCACTTCAGGACGTGGACTGTCTTCTTGAACTGCTGCAGTACAAGGTATAGGTACACCTACAAATGCCCTTGATATGTTCCTTTGTTTTCTTGAATTTTATTTCTGAAGCATATTTGTTGCTTAATAAGAATTGTCCCTCCTTTGAATTGAGATTTGCCTTGAAATTAACAGGGTGAGTTATTAACAGGCCAACTTAAGCTGCAACCAATTAGTACATTGACAGCTATGCCATCAGCCCACCTTTTATGGTACAAGTTTTTTAAAAATTCTATTTGGAACAAAGTTGGGGATGATGATGAAGATTCTGTAGGTTTTTTTATTTGATTGTCACCTGCCAAGTAGATTCTTATAAAATCAAATATTGAGATTACAGTGAAGTCAAAGATGCCTATATCTCTGCATTGTTACCAGGATTTCAGTGATATGTGATGCTGAGATTGAGTATTTTGCATTAATTCCATTTGAACTGTGGAGTGGATGGAAAATAGCAGTAGAATTACAGATTTTTGTCCTTGTCATGTCTGAAGGGACCGATATGAGCTGTATAATGTAAGACTAAAGCAGTATTGGCTATAGGTCTGCGGGTGATGATGGAAATGTTGAGAGCAGTTGGTAGTAAAGACTTGTGGGGTTTTTTCCTACGAAGTGTTTGAAAATTTATCTGTGACTGCATTATTTATTTGATAAATTTACCTACTTTGTTTCTTGGATACACTTATTTGGATCACTTGCATAAATAATGTTCCAGAGGTGAAGTCCAGAAATGCCTCGCCCCATCTCCCTGAGCACTCTTAATTTTAATGTTTGCTATCTTTTCCACTGTCTTTATTTATCATGCTGCGTTCTATTGCTCTGAATTAAGTATTTACTTTTGAAGGGGGAATGCTTCATTGAAACAGATGTCACTGAATTTTTTGAGCAGGTGGGTGTAGGCTGCATGATTTTCAACTTTTCAGTTTAAAGAAATAAGTTTGTAATCAGTGGAACTGAAATGGCAAGTTTCAAGGAAAGACTTTGGGAATAATACATCTATTTTAATGTCCAGAAAATGTGATGCAATTGTAAATTGGCTGTTTACTGAAGTTAATTGATTATTGCAGAAAAGGGAGACATGTTGACAGCTTTTGAACTTGCACTCATCAGGACAAATCAGTCATTGAACTTGACTATGCAAGTTGCTACTTTAATAACATCTAGACGCTATAGCCATAGAATCCCCTCTAGGTTTAGAGTTCGCTAACATTTTTGTCAGTTTTTTCAAGAAATATGTTTTTGATCAAATGAGCCCAAACCTCCTACCCCACGCATTTTTCCGATTAAGTAGATGATAAATTTGTGATTTTTGAATTTATAGCTGCGTGTAAGCATTTCCTCAATGTCCCATCCACCACTTAACTTTTAAGATGGAGTCAGCTAATGCTCTAATTGAGAAATGCGCTAGTGGGTTCTCCACTAATGGTTGACTGCAAGCCTACCTTCATTAATCATTTGGATCCATATAACTCCACACGCTACAAGATTGTCCTCATCAGAAATCTTGGAAATCGGACTTTGAGCCATTTGATCACCATACAAGCTTGACACAGAAATAGAGCTCATCAAAAACATCCTGCAGAACAATGGCTACTCTGATGAGATCATTGTTCACTGCGTATCATGCAAACTCACTATTCAGGGCTAAAGACTGCCAGTTTTGGCCCGGAATAGTGCCTGATCTACCCCGAATTAACCTGGAAAGGCAAAGTGTCTCACAGATTTGAACAATACTTTAGCAAGCCATTTCACGTGGCTGATGCAGTGGCTGACTGACTGGTATTTTCCACCAACTGAATGCTGCTGTCAGCCCAAAAAGACTGAAGCACAACTGAGCAACATCATATATGGATTTCAGCTGGTGTGATGCCAGGAATGTAGACCCTATGTCCTAGCGACTAGTTGATCAAATCAAACCTGTTCCTTCGGTTGTTCAGTTCGTAATTGATGCAGTATAGCGCTCAACAAGCCCAAGCGTAAAAAGCACAAAACAAAAGCACAAAACTGTTAGATGTGATTCTGCGATTAGGTAGCACTTGCTGAACAATTCTGAATGTGCATATAGACGACATCCACGGCCCTTCCCTCATCTGTGCAGACTGTGCAGTACTGTGCAGACTGGGCACAGAACATTCCATTGCTACGCTTTGCACATCTTTTACGTCTAAAACACAGGGTCAATCCATACCAATTTCAACTCTTTAATGTAGAAAATGCCCCGAGGTGCTGTGGAGCAGGGAGTAAAAGTATATATAAGGGGATGATGTGGAGATGCCGGTGTTGGACTGGGGTAAACACAGTAAGAAGTCTAACAACACCAGGTTGAAGTCTAACAACACCAGGTTGAAGTCTAACAGGTTTATTTGGTAGCAAACGCCACTAGCTTTCGGAACTGGCTGTTCCTTCGTCAGGTGGGTGGGAGTTCTGATCACAAACAGGGCACAAAGACACAAACTCAATTTACATGAATAATGATTGGAATGTGAGTCTCCAATCATTATTCACGGTATGTGTGTGTAGCTGAGTAGGCCAGCATTTAAAACATAAGAACTGGGTGCAGGAGTAGGCTATTTGGCCCCTCGAACCTTCTCCGCCATTCAATAAGATCATGGCTGATTTTTTTTTTGTGGACTCAGCTCCACTTGCGTGCCCGCTCACCATAACCCTTAATTCCTTTATTGTTCAAAAATCCATCTTTGCCTTAAAAACATTCAACGAGGTAGCCTCAACTGCTTCACTCGGCAGGGAATTCCACCGATTCAAAGGTTGAGATGTTCCTCCTCAGCTCAGTCCTAAATCTGCTTCCCTTTATTTTGAGGCTATGCCCCCGAGTTCTGGTTCCAACCGCCAGTGGAAACAACCTCCTTGCTTCTATCTTGTCTATTCCCTTCATAATTTTATATGTTTCTATAAGATCTCCCCTCATTCTTCTAAATTCCAACTGAGTTCTCAGATTGAAGCCCATAAGTGTTGGGCTTCTAGATTGGAAAATTAGAATTGGGCAAAGGGCATCAGGAACTTGTGAAACACTATTTGAGTAATAGCTATCAAGAGAACTCAAACAAATTTGCTGTTGACTTGATAAATGCAAGTATTTACAATCCAATTTCTTGTGATGTTTGTCTCAGATCAGGCGTATAGCACACAGTTGTGATGTTGAGCTGTTAACTTGTGCAGTGGTCAAATACTCAGAGAGAAAGTTCACAATAGATGTGAAATGTTGTTGTTGCAAGATTCTACCAAATGCAGAGCTGCTTAGTTTTCCATTTGAGGAGAGCTTAGATTGCTCTGAAAGATCCAAAACAGCAAAAAAAAATTTTTTTTTTCTACAGTTGTAATTGTTCAACTTGATTTTTATACAAAGTCCAATACATGATTGATATTCCCAAAACCTTTATGTAAATAGCTTATCAGAAAAAGTGACAAATTGTAGAGGAAAACCGAAAATCTTTATTGTGGCCTCTAAATCACTGAGCAGACAAAAAACAAAGAGTACAGCACAGGAACAGGCCCTTCAGCCCTCCAAGCCTGCGCCGATCAAGATGTCCGACTAAACTAAAACCGTGTGCAATTATGGAGTCCGTATCCTTCCATTCCCATCCTATTCATGTATTAACCTAGTTGCCCCTTCAATGCTGCTATCGTACCTGCTCCCACCTCCTCCCCGGGCAGTGCGTTCCAATTATTCACCACCCTCTGTGTAAAAAAAAAACTTGACTCGCACATCTCCTCTAAACTTTTCCCCACGTACCTTAAACCTATGTCCCCCTAGTACTTAACTTTTCTACCCTAGGAAAGAGCATCTGACTATCCACTCTGTCCATGCCACTCATAATCTTGTAAACCTCTATCAGGTCACCCCTCAAACTCCATCGTTCCAGCGAAATCGAACCGAGTTTTTCCAACCTCTCCTCATAGCTAATACCCCCAGACCAGGCAACATCCTGGTAAACCTCTTCTGTTCCCTCTCCAAAGCATTCACATCCTTCTGGTAGTGTGGCGACCAGAATTGTACACAATATTCTAAATGAGGCCTGACTAAGGTTCTGTACAGCTGCAGCATGACCTCCGAATTTTTATACCCAATGCCCAACTAATGAAGGAAGCATGCCTTCAACAATACACACCTCTTTAACCTGTGCTTAATGCTCTCTCTACTCACATTGTTTGTACCTTTAAGGCTTGATTAGCTGTATTAGCATTGATTAGCATTCCAATCATTATTCTGTAAATTGAGTTTGTGTCTCTATGCCCTGTTTGTGAGCACATCTCCCACTCCACCTGACGAAGGAGCAGCACGCTCCGAAAGCTAGTGGCATTTGCTACCAAATAAACCTGTTGGACTTTAACCTGGTGTTGTTAGACTTATTACTGTGTTTACCCCAGTCCAACGCCGGCATCTCCACATCATGACTTCTATGGCCAAGCCAGTTCTGTATCCATCTTGCCAGCTCTCCTCTGATCCCATGTGACTTCGCCTTTTGTACCAGTCTACCATGAAGAACCTCGTCAAAGGCTTTACTGAAGTCCATGTATGTAACATCCACTGCCTTTTCCTCATCTATCATCTTCGTCACTTCCTCAAAAAACTCAATCAAGTTAGTGAGGCACGATCTCCCCTTCACAAAACCATGCTGTCTATCAATAATAAGTCCATTTGTTTCCAATTGTGAATAAATCCTGTCCCTAAGAACCTCTTCCAATAATTTCTCTACCACTGACGTAGAGGCTCACTGGCCTATAATTTCCTGGATTGTCCCTGCTGCCCTCCTTAAACAATGGAACAACATTGGCTATCCCCCAGTTCTCTGGAACTTCACCATTGTAGCCAATGAGGATACAAAGATTTCTGTCAAGTCCCCAGCAATTTCCACCCTTGCTTCCCTCAGTATTCAGGGGAGATCCCATCAGCCCCTGGGGACTTATCTACTTTAATGCTTTTTAAGATGCTCAATATCTCCTCCTTTTTGATATTGACATGACCCAGGATATCTACACACCCTACCCTAGGCTCCTCATCCATCAATTCCCTCGCTTTGGCGACAGTTTGCATTTAGATAAATAATGAATCCTTTGAATCAAAGAAGTTTGTTGTTGAATGTGAACCTCTGTTTTATTGCCAGATTTGTGTTGTTTGCTGATGGTCAGTAAATTACTTCATCAGGTGATGTCATTTACTGAATGCTGGCCAAGTTAATCAGTTCAAGGCATGATCTCATCTCCGTGAACAGTTCAAATCAGGAGAGACAAGCAACTTAGCTTTTCAATGAAGTATTGTATTGGAGATTCAAGTTTTAAAGGCGTTTAGCACTGGGTTTCAAAGGACTGTTCATAGAATCCCTACAGTGCAGAAGGTGGCCATTGAGTCTGCATTGGCCACAATCCCACCCAGAGCCTGTGCCCATAACCCCACATATTTACTCTGCTCGTCCTCCTGGCACTAAGGGGCAAATTGGTATGGCCAATCAGCCTAACCTACACATCTTTGGACTGTGGAAGGAACCCAGAGCACCTGAAAACCCACAAAGACACGGGGAAAACATGCAAACTTCACGCACAATTCAGAATTCCTGTTTTTAGCTTTCCAGTCACACAAAAGTTTACTGCTCCGAGAGTTACTGGGGTAGTCAGCTGCCTTCCATAGAATTATACAGAATCATAGGGCAGAATCTTGTACCCTCCACTGTGGTGAGTTTGGTGGCAAGGGAACATTTCACCACCTTCCTGCCTCCACCCAGATTAAGTCTGTGGCAGGAAGACCACTCAAGTCCTTTACCCCGGTAACTGCGGTAGGAAGGAGAGCTTGCCCTGCTGGGGAATTCTCTATGACCACCCTATCAAACCCTTTCATTAAAAAAACTTCTATCTGGTCACTACTTGGCCTTCTCTCTTCAAGGGAAAAGAACCTTAACCAGTTTAGCCCCTCCTGGTAAGTATGTCCACTCGGTTTTGGTGCCATCCTTGTGAATCTTTTTACACTTTCTAATGTATCCCTTTATCCTTTTTTATAATATGAAGACCAAACTGCACACAGTACTCCATGTGCTCTAATCAAGATTTTTCTGCTTACTGACTAATTTTATTCCATGGAACAAAGTTGATGGGAAGAAACTAATCCCATTGACAAAGGTCAAGATCCAGAGAGTGCCAGTTTAAGATGTATGGCAAAAGAAGCAAAGGCAATTCAGGGAAAATCTTTCTGTGCAGCATGTAGTTTGGTTCTGGGATGCACTGCCAGAGTGTGTAGTGAAGACGCATTTAAATATGCCTTTCATAGAAGAGTTGCTAAATTATCTAAAGAGAAGAAAACTTGCAGAGATACAGGAAAAGAATGAGAAAGTTGATTTGCTCTCTGAGAGCTGGCACAGAAACGATGGGTCAAGTGGCCTCCTTCCATGCTGTAACCATTCTACGAGTTTCTTTATCCACATAACTAAGATGATCTTTCTTGAATAATCATTCTTGAGTAAGTCCGGACTGAGAGCTGACAAACAAAACAACTGCAGTGAATATCACACCCAACCTTGATCCAGTCCTCAATGACTGCTGCACACAGATTCTTTTCAGCAGATGTCCCTGGATACTAGTCATCAGTGATAATCCTGGTTTACTTTCTTCTTTCCTATCTCTTGGACACTGAGGACAAATGTTGAGCCCAAAGTGCCATTCCAGCTGAAATCGGTGAACTCTGCATACCTCAGGGACAGAATCTAAGATTTTCTGGTTTGTATAATTGTGCCATCACTAAGCTGCTACAAGTTTGCTTGGCAGCTTCAATTTCTGGTTTGAACATGATTTTCATTGTTGAAGTTGGACCAGGCCACTTCTGTGTTGTGACTATGACAATCATCACAATCTAGCATGAAGACCCTTTAAATGATTTTTTTGGCAGGAAGTTGCTTCTGCATCCAAAATGGATGGTGAGCAAGGAGGCAGAAAGTAAAGTTGAACAGTTTAAATTTTGAAAAGTAGGAAAGTGAAAACCAGAATAAGAAAGTATGTTGATGTTAAGGTTAAACTAAGAATGGTTCAGCTGAACATAATTATTTGTTGGCTCAGATTTTCCTGTAATAGTGAGTTTGATGACATTGTAAATTTAGTTTTGTTCAATGGTAATTTTAAATATCTGAGAAACGATATATTTTTAAAGCATAATTTTTAACAAAAATAAATATTATCATGTTCTGAACTCATTCATAGAATCATTTGGCACCAAACATCCTGCGGTCATAAGAGAGGATAACAAGACTTTTTTTTTGGGAACCCTTCAGATATTTCAACTAGACTAAAAGAGAAAAACATTTATACAAAATGTGCTGCATTTGATCCTGGAACTGAAAGTGACTACTTGTGGGACCACAGTAGGGGCAGGAAATATATTGTATCTTGTTCTCAGGCAAGCAACAATCACAGTTGTACATGTATTCCTGCAGTGTTATTTGGAAGAAGACAGAATTGGCACAAACATCAGTATGTAACCTGATTAATTTGTAGGTGATTTCCAAAAGCATGTGGTAGCAGTTTACTTGAGGAAAAATTAAACTTTTATTTTCCTTTTTCCTGCCCCTTGGAATCATTGAATTTTGCAGTTGGAGACCCATGGCCCATTTTGAGGGTGCCAACTCTTTGGAGAGCTCCTTCATGATCTTAAACTTATCGGCTGAACAATGGAAGTAGTTTACCCCCAAATTATTTTATCAAGCCCTTTCAGAATTTTGAACAACTGTATTAGATTTCCTTTTAAAATCAATCGTTCTATTTAAAAGAAGACCAGTTTTTTCCTCTTTGCGCCAAAAGAAAATTTGGATACTACATGATTGGGCATTGGCGATGAGGGCATTGAAATTGACAAGGCTAAACATATCCAATTCTAGGAAATAATAGGGGGTGGCATGATGGCACAGTGGTTAGCATTGCTGTCTCACCGTGCCAGGGACCCGGGTTCGATTCTCGGCTTGTATCACTGTCTGTGTGGAGTTTGTACGTTCTCCCTGTGTCTGCATGGGTTTCTTGCGGGTGCTCCGGTTTCCTCACACAGTCCAAAGATATGCAGGTTAGGTGCATTGGCCATGCTAAATTCTCCTTCAGTGTACCCGAACAAGCACCGGAGATTGGCGACTAGGGCATTTTTCACAGTGCCTTCATTGTCGTGTGAACGTAAGCCTATTTGTGACTAATAAATAAACTTTTGTTTTCATAAGGAGGGCACTTGAGGATATCATTTTTGACTTTAGCCAGGGAAATTGCATTGCAAGGAATAGGAAAGTATTAAGGTAATGCAAACTACATTGCTGAAACCTACGATCCACCTTCAGTCCTAAAGCAACTTGATAATTTTTGCATTAATGTCATTCAGGGCATCAACCCTACTGTGACTGACATTCTGAACTTCCCTTCACAGTTATCTATTGAATCAATCCCAGAATGTCAAATTTGCTGCCTTTTTAAGTGATTTAAAAATGACTCCAATATCAATTATGGGACATTTAGTAGAATAGTTTGACATTTCTAAGTGGGAAAGAGTTCATGAAAAGCTTCTCTTCCGTCCTCCGTCTACTGCTTCCCTTTTACTCATTAAAGAGTGCTTTCCATCATATTCATTCTTCTGAAGTTGTTTAAACAGGAAATAATCCGTGATGATGAATAATAAGATTTTGACCTTGTGCTTTCTGCCTTCATTGATTTGAGCATACTCTAATCCATTGAAGTTATTTATTTTTGGCTACTTGTGATTGATTACTGCTGCTCGTTATTAAAATAAACCTGCCAAATCAAGTTGAGAATTAAGAGACAATAACAAGTAATGATTTTGACTTGTTGGCCTACTTCTATGTATTTCAGCATTACCAATGATCTCACACCTCTTCTCATTTAAGAAACCAATCATGGTAAACAGCCAGTCAAACATGTAATTGTACAATATCATTTTGACTTGTTATTATTACAGGAGACCACCCTCCTGTGAATTACTTTAGACTTAATCTGCCATAGGCATTCAAAGGGTCAATAGAGTTAGAGTTACTGTAATGATGATGATGGAAAATGGGGATTATCTCAACATTTGATAACCTCTTTGTGTTGCAGTGAATCTGTCAATGTTCCCATGATTCCTCTGGGCCTGAAGGAGACAAAAGAAGTTGAGTTGACGATGCCTCTGAAGGTTGGTAATTTTGTGTTACAACTTGGTTGGGAGGGGTAAGCTGACCCCTTTCATTTTGTCCCACTGTTGGCATGATTGTAACAGTTTGAAATTTTTAAAAATGTGATATTACCGATTCAATTTGTACTTACCTGTATATAGCTCAGTGTAAGAATTAAGCCAGCCAGATTCCTTGAGTTAACAAGTAAGGAGTTAATTTTACTGAAACTCACTCAGGTAAATATACAGAAATTATCAACAAAAGGTTTAAAATGTACAAATATGTCCAACTTTCTACTAATGCAAAGAAAAGCGCAACTTCCTGAGGCAAAAGAAATTGAACTTTACAGTGTATCAGTTGTTAAAACTTGACCAATTGAAAAGTTATTCACTGATTGTCTGAATGCTTGTTTGTAGCTAAAGGCTCACTTTTCCCTGTACTTTGGTGTTTCACGGAAGCAGTCACCCTGCAATCCATGGCTGGTTGATTTTTTTTTCTTGAAAATGGTGGTGTTGTGTTGGAATCCTGATAGAAGTTCATAAAATTATATGGGGTATAGATAGGGTGAGCAGTTGGAAGCTCTTCCCTTTGGCAGAAATGACAATTACAAGGAGGCACAAGTTCAAAGTAAGGGGGGAAAGGTTCAGTGGAAATGTGCAGCGGAAGTTTTTATACAGACAGTGGTGGCGGCCTAGAATGCACTGCCAAGTGACATGGTTAGGGCAGATACGTTAGCAACATTTAAGACTTATCTAGATAGACACACAAACAGACGGGAATAGAGGGATAGGACAAAATGATTGGTCTAGATAGGACAAAGTGATTGGCACAGGCTTGGAGGGCCGAAGGGCCTATTCCTGTGCTGTACTGTTCTTTGTTCTCTTTTAAGAACACTTGGTTGGCAGCACTGAGATGTTCTGGTAGGTTTTCAAAGCCACAGATGGTCTCGACTTTGTTGAGAGAGGTTTCAGATAGAAGTGAGGGAGGTGGCAGTGATGGTAAAGCTGCTACCCTACTGTCTCTGGTAGTCTCTATCTGTTAGTTCAAATCCAGTATATTTTGCATCCAAGAGCTGGGGCTTATCTTGGCCATTGTCTCAGAGCTCTGTAGTCTCTGCCTCCATAAAGTAGCTTGTGGTCTTCACAAATTAAATTTAGTAGCTGCTATAGGCCAGTGTCTTTTGTTTAGCACAAAATGTTATTTTCAGAAAGTGTGCGTGCGTGTCACATTACATTGCAAATTAATATTCCACATGGCACAGCTGTGTAACAGTATAATGAAGCAAAGAGCCTTCAAATGACATGTATCTGAACAAATATTCACCTTGCCACTTTTAAAACTTTGCTTCAGTGGGTTATGAATTTCTTTCTACTCATTTTCACCAGTCCTGTTGTACTTAGTCAACAGGAAGTTCCTGACTTGATAACTCCCAAGCTGAATATTTACTGACTTCCCAGTGATTTTTTGGGAATGGAGCCACAGAGATATAAAGTATTCATTTTGCCTGCAGAGGGCAGGTCCCTGAGTATGAAAACATATTGCTTTTAGCAAGCATATGTGAACCACATTGTGAGCCTGACTGATCATCTTAAATTGATTGTTTGTGCAATTCTTAGCACACTTGGAATTGTTCAGCAAGTTCTGCTCAATTGTGGAATCACATCTAACAAATAGACACTACGTTCTGAGTTTTGCAACGTTGAGTTGGTTGAGTGTGATCAGTATTCTGCACATTGCAAACAGTCAAAGGAACGTGCTGTTTAATACGATCCAGCAGTCATTGGGATGTACAGGCTATGTACCTGACATTGCACTGGCACTGGAGACTCTGTAGTCTCTGGAACAGTTCCTACAGATTGGGGTGTAGCTAATGTAACTCCACGATTTAAAAAGAGTGGTAGAGAGAAAACGGAATTATAGATCAGTCAGCCTGATGTTGGTGGTGGGGAAATTTAAAGAATCCATTATCAAGGATTTTTTTTTAGAGGAGCACTTGGAAAACAGTGGTATAAACAGACAGAGTCAGCATGGATTTACAAATGGGAAATCATGTTTGACACTTCTTCGAGAATGTAACTCATAACTAGTAGAGTTGATGAGGGGGACCCAGTGGATGTGGCTCATTTGGACTTTAGAAAGCTTACGACAAAGTTCCACGTAAGAGATTTGCGTGTAAAATTAAATTGCATGAGATTGGGAGTAGTGTGTTCAGATGGATAAAAAACTAGTTGGCAGACAGGAAAGAAAGAGTAAGAATACATGGGTCTTTTTCCAAGTGACAGGCAGTGACTAGTGGGATAGCACAGGGATCAGTGCTTCAACTATTCATAATATATATAATATATTAATGATTTAGATGAGGGAACTAAATACAATAACTCAAAATTTGCAGATGCCATAAAGCTGTGTAAGAGGGTGAGCTGTGAAGAGGATGTGGAGATGCTTCAGTGTTATTTGGACAATCTGAGTGGGAAAATGCATGGCTGAAATGCAGTATAGTGTGGATAATTGTGAGGTTATCCACTTTGGTAGCGAAAACAGGGAGGCAGATTATTATCTGGCTATAAATTGAGAGGGGAATGTGCAAATGGGTTTCTTTGTACACTAGTTGCTGAAGGTAAGCATGCAGTTGCAGCAGCGGCAGTAAAAAAGGCAAATAGTATGTTGGCCTTAGCGAGAGGATTCGAGTACAGGAGCAGGGATGTTGTGCTGCAATTATATAGGGCCTTGGTGAGGACAAACCTGGAATATTGTGTGTAGTTTTAGTCTCTTTATCTGAGGACAGATGTTCTTGCTATACAGGGTGTGCAGCAAAGATTTACCAGACAGATTCCTGAGACAGTGGGACTGAGGTATGAATCGGTTAGGGTTCTGAACTCACTTGAGTTCAGTAGCAGAATGAGGGGGGATATCCTAGAAACCAATAAAATTCTAACAGGACTAGATAGTTTAAATGCAGGTAGGATGTTTGATGGTGGCGGAGTCCTGAACCCGTAGGCTTAAGGATAAGAGGTAAATCTTTTAGGACTGAGATGAGGAGAAATTTCTTCACCCAGGGAGTGGGAAGCCTGTGGAATTCGCTATCACAGAAAACAATTGAGGCCAAAACATTGTGTTTTCAAGAAGGAGTTAGGTATAGCTCTTGGGGCAAAAAGGATCAAAGGATATGGGGGGAATGGCAGGATCAGGCTATTGAGTTGGGTGATCAGCCATTATTCTAATGAATGGTGGAGCAAGCTTGAAGGACCGAATAGCCAATTTCTGCTGTTATTTTATGTCTTTCTAAAATAAGCTCCGTAACTACTTCACTGTATAATGCAATTCTTAACTTTTTTTTTCACTTGTTGGGGCAATCCAACTTGGGTATTTTTTTAAAAATACAAAGAATGGGTGTAAATTTGTGTTTATTCTTGCAATTGTTTGCTTCTTGCATCCATATTGATCCAGTTTAAATTGGTTTCAAAGTAAATTTTTATCTATACTTATTACTCTTTGTGGAAGAGCAAAACGATCTAAATTCGAACTCCGGGCCCATAGGGGAAAGAATGGCATTATAATTCTAAGGGTCTCAAGTGAAATTAGTTGGTGCAATGTCATTCAGTCCCTTGCATACATGAGTCTAAGCATTCTACAAATTGGAACCAAACTTATTATCTGTCTTTGCCACATTACAATGACTCTATATTGGAGATGGGAAAAAATTGGGGATTTCACACTGGTGGGGTGCAGCGGAGGTTTGAAACATTTTCCTGGTATAGAAGAACTTTGTCCTGAATTTCATGTGACCCAGTGTTATGCAATTAATGGAGGGCAGGAAGATATTTAATTTGCCACACTGACTTCTGACTTCTCAGTTTAGTGACTAATACATCCACAAATAATTCAGAAAAGCTTTTTGTTTAGTCGTGCAAGATTTAAATCTTTATAAAAGAAGGATTTAGATCACTGTGACAGACAGGTTAAAAAAGTAGTCAAAATTTGTACTGTCCTCCACTGAGATCACCAAACTCAGTAATTTTTTTTGAGAAATCAGTTGCTGTCTGACATTTAATACAGAGAGAAATACTTTTGAAATA
The DNA here is from genome assembly GCF_964213995.1 of Mustelus asterias. Classification (NCBI taxonomy): domain Eukaryota; kingdom Metazoa; phylum Chordata; class Chondrichthyes; order Carcharhiniformes; family Triakidae; genus Mustelus; species Mustelus asterias. The sequence goes on along the minus strand of NC_135807.1, from coordinate 33,437,079 downwards.
AGTTTCAAATAATTCTTACAGTCCTGCTTCCTATTTTTGATAGGATGTTATTGAAGAACACTACAATGAAGCAGCCTGCAAATATGAGAAAGAACTGAAAGAACTTGTGGATCTCCGACAGGTTGGTTGCTTACTTTTGCGATTTGATGAGATGTATGTTCCAGCATTAGTAAAAAATTTCAACTGTCAGTGTTATATGGGTCAATGGCCAAAGAAAGGGGACCGCATTTAATGAAAGATACTTGAGTGGGATGTGAGGCAGATTGGGTGAGGGGTTGGAGTTAATAAGGCCATAAGAAATAGGAACAGGAGTAGGCTGTTTGGCAGCCTTGGTCTTTGTTCAGTAATGCATGTTATGGGAATTTACAGGTAGGTACGAAGCCAAGCTCCACACCCAATGCTGCAGTGTGCTGGAACAGCAGTACGCAGTTGCTTGTTAAACCTGAGAAATTTTAACTATATTCACTAGATAGTTGTATCATTTTCTTTTTTTAAATTTCAGGCAATGCGAACTCCAACCAGGAATGAAGCTGGGATTGAGCTTCTCATGGAATACTACAACCAGCTTTACTTCATTGATAACCGTTTTTTCCCACCCAATAAAAACATGGGTATCTTTTTTCATTGGTAAATATCCTATTCATTGTTTATCATTTGTAGCAGTTACTTGAACTGTTGCTAATAGTGGCTGATAAATATTATCAGCAAATCTTGGGCAGTCATTATTTTGCATCTTTTTTTCATGTGAGCCTTAACATGTTTGCAAAAAAAATTTTATTGACCAGTAAGATTTAACAGCAAATGAACAATCATTCAACATATAAAGTCTGCATGGATTTTAAATTTCCTGCTTTGCACTGCTTATATCACATGAAACAGTTAAGTGGGGCTTGAGAGTCATACCATACATAACATTTGTCAGAGGCTGCCAAATTATAATGAAAAGAGTAGAAATATTTCAGACTTTTTTCTTGTCTTGGGACAGTTCATATGTTGTACAAGTCAAGTATTATACTAGTTGCTAACTGAATCTTTCTGTTCCTGACCTGTGATATAATCTCAAATTGTATGTAAGTGTGACTGGTTTTATTTGGAAAATAGGAATCGAACATTGCGTTTTTCAGAGGAGACAGCAGAATATAGTGGACATCCCATAGAATCATTGATACAATATACCCCAGTTGAACACTAATTGTTTGCTATGTGGCTCACTGCTCACTTCATGCCACATATTAAGGGTGCAATTTTTGGTCCAAACAAGACTTGAACTGATTTTAGAAATTTTTTTCTATGAAAGCCCAAGGTGTAACTTAGCTGATTAGTGACATTAGACTATTTCAGTCTACAAATGCATCTTGTCGATGATGAGCACTGGTGTCACTACATTGGTGGAGGGAATTAATGTTTAATGTGATGGATGTGGTGCCAGTCGAGCAGTCTGCTTTGTCTTGGGTGGTATCAAACTACAGGGGTGTTGCTGTTTATATCTGAAAATCACAGCAGAGGACCGCTACTATAAGAGCAGCTTATTGTAGTTTACCTGTTTGCAGTGTGCAGAGCCACCTCTGTTTGCATTCAGCACAGATTTGGTGGGCCGAAGGGCCTATTCCCGTGCTGTACTGTTCTTTGTTCTTCATCTTTGTTCTTTGAGTTCCAAATAATCTAATAACCCATTTTTCTCCTTTCTCCTCCCCATTGAATTGACAGGTATGACTCTTTGACTGGCGTTCCTTCCTACCAGCGGGCTCTGGCTTTTGAAAAGGGAAGCATACTTTTCAACATTGGTGCACTATATACACAGATTGGTGCACGGCAGGACCGGACCACCAAGGAGGGCATCGATCATGCTATTGATGCCTTCCAAAAGGCTGCAGGTAGGTTTGCATTGGGTGGATGGAATACATGTTTCATTAACAGAATAAGCAGATGAAAGTAAGATAATTAGGCTAGCTATGTACAATGATGTTTTATGCTGAGTGCCAGTCAATGAACTGTGAGTTCCACTAAGTTACACTGCCACAACAATATGGAACTTGCCTTCCTCTGTTTTGATTTCAGGATCACCCTTATTTCAAGTTTCCTTTCCTTAAACTTAAAAAGCTTTTATTTGGCCCCTGATGTTTGTGAGATCCATATGTTCAGCATTGGGTTTTGCATTTACTGTGGTAGCATTTTCTATGTAGCCTTGAATTGCCAGTTGAGTCTTTGGCAAGCTGCTATGAAAAGGTATCAGAGAGACATTAAATGTAGTTGTTTCTACTAGGCTCCAGGTAAAGAACAGAAGTCCAAGGCCTGGAAACAGGCCACTTACCATTATGACCTAAAGAATAATTGTTGCAAGTAAGATCATGAACGTGTGTATAGAACTGATTCATCACCAGCTTCAGCTGTTAGTACTCTACTTCTATTTAACAACCAGACGTGCAGCATGCCCTTGCACAGACCTACCTACCTTCCACTGGGAAAAAGCTATACTCCCTGATTATTGCAGTGGCAAGGATCCAGTCTGATTTCCTATTCCCCCTCCCCTTTTGGGCCATCTGTTCCTTAGCTGTTTACACTACCATTAATGAATCCTCTGTAATGTGCCCTACACATCTTTGTTGCAATTTCTCCTAGCTCCCCTTATCACTGACTTCTACTCTGCTCCAGCTGCTCCCCCCTCTTATACACAGTTCTCTCTCACTTTAACTCCGAAGAAGTCACAGAGACTCAAAATGTTAACTCTTTCTCCACAGAGAGAATTTCTAATTTCCCAGGGTATTCTTTTCACTTGCAATTGCTGTTTTGTGACTGATGAAACCTTGGCTTCCAGCTGGAGGTCCACATGGAGGAAAATGTGATTCCAATGTTGTTCTCAGACCAGCAAATGCAATTTTAGGAGCAATGTATCATATTTCTTGACTAAGCAAAGAAATCACTTAGTTCTACTTCAGTTGCTGAGGGATATGGACTTAATGCAGTTATTGTAGCTCAGTTGTAAGCCTAGACCCATAGATGTACTATTTTGATCATTTTTCATTTTTCCGTTGCTGTAATGATTTAGAACATAGAACATAGAAAGCCACAGCACAAACAGGCCCTTCGGCCCACAGGTTGCGCCGATCACATCCCCACCTCTAGGCCTATCTATAGCCCTCAATCCCATTAAATCCCATGTACTCATCCAGAAGTCTCTTAAAAGACCCCAACGAGTTTGCCTCCACCACCACCGATGTCAGCCGATTCCACTCACCCACCACCCTCTGAGTGAAAAACTTACCCCTGACATCTCCTCTGTACCTACCCCCCAGCACCTTAAACCTGTGTCCTCTCGTAGCAACCATTTCAGCCCTTGGAAATAGCCTCTGAGAGTCTACCCTATCCAGACCTCTCAACATCTTGTAAACCTCTATCAGGTCACCTCTCATCCTTCGTCTCTCCAGGGAGAAGAGACCAAGCTCCCTCAACCTATCCTCATAAGGCATGCCCCCCAATCCAGGCAACATCCTTGTAAATCTCCTCTGCACCCTTTCAATGGCTTCAACATCTTTCCTGTAATGAGGTGACCAGAACTGCGCGCAGTTCTCCAAGTGGGGTCTAACCAGGGTCCTATAAAGCTGCAGCATTATCTCCCAACTCCTAAACTCAATCCCTCGATTAATGAAGGCCAGTACGCCGTACGCCTTCTTGACCGCATCCTCCACCTGCGAGGCCGATTTAAGAGTCCTATGGACCCGGACCCCAAGGTCCTTCTGATCCTCTACACTGCTAAGAATGGTACCCTTCATATTATATTGCTGCTTCATCCCATTGGATCTGCCAAAATGGATCACCACACACTTATCCGGGTTGAAGTCCATCTGATTTGAGTCTCATAGCTTTTTCATATAGAAAGTTTGCAGATGACACCAAGATTGCAATGGGATCTTGATCAATTGGGCCAGTGGGCTGACAAATGGCAGATGGAGTTTAATTTAGATAAATGCGAGGTGATGCATTTTTGTAGATTGAACCAGAGCAAGACTTACTCAGTAAATGCTAGGGCGTTGGGGAGAGTTACAGAGTGAAGAGATCCAGGGATACAGGTTCATAGCTCCTTGAAAGTGGAGTCACAGATGGACAGAGTGGTGAAGAAGGCATTCAGCATGTTTGGTTTCATTGGTCAGATCATTGAATACAGGAGTTGTGCGAGACATTGGTAAGGCCACACTTGGAATACTGTGTCCAGTTCTGGTCACGCTATTATGGAAAGGATATTATTAAACTAGAAAGAGTGCAGAAAAGATTTACTAGGATGCTACCTGGACTTGATGGTTTGAGTTATAAGGAGAGGCTGGATAGACTGGGACTTTTTTCTCTGGGGCGTAGAAGGCTGAGGGGTGATCTTAGAGAGATCTATAAAATAATGAGCGGCATAGATCAGCTAGATGGTCAATATCTTTTCCCAAAGGTAGGGGAGTCTAAAACTAGAGGGCATAGGTTTAAGGTGAGAGGGGAGAGACACACAAGTGTCCAGAGGGGCAATTCTTTCAGAGTGGTGAGTGTCTGGAACAAGTTGCCAGAGGTAGTAGTAGAGGCGGGTGCAATTTTGTCCTTTAAAAAGCATTTAGACAGTTACATGGGTAAGATAGGTATAGAGGGATATGGGCCAAATGCGGTCAATTGGGACTAGCTTAGGGGTTTAAAAAAAAAAGGGCGGCATGGACAAATTGGGCCGAAGGGCCTGTTTCCATGCTGACTCTATACCTCCGATCTTGAGGTATGGATGTGTTGGACAAAAGGGATCATTGTACATGACATCTGTTGTGTCTCATTGAAGGTGGGACTTGCCCCCAAGAGGTCTATCAAAAGTTGCTTGTGTTTGTTGTTTTGTTTCCACAAACTATTTACTAAAAGCATATACTATAACTAAAGCATTGCCATTGCAAGCACTGTTACATAATATGAAATTCAGAAGGGTTTGAAAATTTTAATCTTCACAATTTGTCAGCAACAATCATCAAAGCTTGTTAACAAACTTATCTTGAACTTTTGAGGAGTTCTAATCACCAACGATATCCTTATTTTTAACTACCTTCTCTTTATGTAATGACAGGCTGGAATTCGATAACAGCGTTCTTGCCTCTGAGTTAGTTCCAATTCAAGTTCCAATCCACGATTTGAGCACAAAAATCAAGGCTGACATTCTAGTGTAGTACTGAGGGAGTGTTGTGTTTCATTGAATCATAGAATCCCTATTGTGCTGAAGGAGGCCATTCAGCCCATCAAGCCTGCACTGACTCCCAAGCAGAGCATTCACCCGGGCCCTATCCCCACATATTCACCCACTAATCCACCCAACTTGTATATCTTGGAACACTAAGGGGCAACTTAGCATGGCCAGTTCACCTAATCTGCATATCTTTGGACTGTGTGAGGAAACCGGAGCACCCAGAGGAAACCCATGCGGACACTGGGAGAATGTGCAACCTCCACACAGGCAGTCACCCAAGGCCAGAATTGAACCCGGGTCCTTGGGGCTGTGAGGCAGCAGTGCTAACCACTGTGCCACCATGCCATTTCAAATAAGACATTAAACCAAAGTCCTGTCTGGCCCTCCCAGGTGGCTATAAAAGATCCTGTGACACTATTTTGAAGTAGAGAAATTGAGATACCATCAGTTTCTTAGTCATATTTAGCACCCTGTCAACATCACTAAAATAGATTATCTGATTATCCTTTATGTTTGTGGGAGCTTGCTACATAAATTGTCTGCTATGCTTACTACATTACAACGGCAACTGCACTAAGTATTTTTTTGACAAGTGCTTTAAAATGTCTGGTGGGTGTGAAATGCAAAGTTTTGTTTGTTAGGGTTAGCTAATCTCAGCCAGAATTGTGGTTTCCCCGATTGCACCTGAGGTAGAAAGGGGGGAAATCAGCCAGGATTCTTCCTTTTAATGGTTATTCAATAGCTTGCTGAATACTATTGTCGTCTGCCAGTCAGTTGAGAATGGAATTTATTATGCCTTTGCCCTCCAATGCGTCCCTTTTTTTGAATTGGCCTTTTCAAGCAGATTGATGGTTTCCAAGATTCATTGGACCTGCTAATGGTTAATTTCCACATTAAGTTATGGGGTCTAAAGGTGCCCATGAAGCCATCAGAAACTAACAACAAATTCTGAAGTCCATTTAGTTTGATTCAGTTGAATCTAAATCCAATATTGTGGGTTCAGAACATAAGGAGCACCATAATCCAGGATGACACTTTCATACAATACTGAGGCAGTGCTAAATTGTTCAAGGTGCTGTCTTTTGGGTTAGTAGTTAAAGTAGAGCACAATCAGTATTTCAGGTGAATGTTAAAGATAGAACCATAGAATCCCTATAATGAAGGAGGAGGCCATTCGGCCCATCGTGTCTGCACCGACTCTCCAAAGAGCATTTTACCCAGGCCCAAACACCCATCCTATCCCATAACCCCACACACTTACTATGGCTAATCCACCTAACCTACAGAACTTTGGACACTAAGGGGCAATTTGGCATGGGCAATCCACCTAACTTGCACATCTTTGTGGGAAGAAACTGGAGCACCTGGAGGAAACCCCCGCAGATATGAGGAGAACATGCAAACTCCACACAGAAAGTCATCTAAGGCTGGAATCAAACTTGGGTTCCTGGCGCTGTGAGGCAGCAATGCTAACCACAGTGCCACTGTGCCACCTGATCTCTTGGCATGATTTGAAGAGAAGCCATTTTCAGTCATTTTAGTCTTGGAAGAATTGCTTGATATAAGAATCGAAAACACAATTTCCGAGTGGCTTAACGTCTTGGTTTCTTTGTGCAAAAGAGTTTTTGGACATGACAGGCTTTGACAGACTATTGCATCTTTCAAGGGAGAAGTGGAATAACACTTTAAAGAAGACGTGAGAACTAGTAAAGAGTCGATGTTCGCTTGATGGGCCAAGTGGACACCACCTGTGCTAAAAACCTATGTAGCTCTAAGAGGTGCTCTCCTGGTCATCTGGATGCCATCACCACCAAATAAAATATAGTTCAACTGGCTATTCATTTAAATATTTGTGGCATCTTGTGAGAATTATAGATTCCCTACAGTGCAGAAGGAGGCCACTCGATCCATTGAGCCTGCCCTGACAACAATCGCACCCAGACCCTATCCACATAACCCCATATATTTACCCTGCTAATCCTCCTGATACTAAGTGGTAATTTAGCATGGCCAATCCACCTAACGCCTACGTCTTTGGACTGTGGGAGGAAATCGGAGCACCTGGCGGAAACCCACGCAGACACAGGGGGAACATGCAAACTCCACACAGGCAATTAACCAAGGCTGGAATTGAACTCTGGTTCCTGGCGCTGTGAGGCAGCAGTGCTAACCACTGTGCCAATATGCTGCCCCTTAGAAAATTATTTATCTCACTTACCTGCATAAAAGTGACTGCACTTGCAAAGTAATGAGGTGAAGCATTTTGGGGAATGCTGAAGACATAATGAACATGAATCAAATGAAGCCATCTTTTTCCTCCAAGCACTGTCTGTGATGTACTCTAAACATTGTTTATATTACGTTAAGGTTTTGCTGTATTCTGTAATTATAGTACAAATGTGTCATGTCCAATTCACCAGGTGCATTGAACTACTTGAAAGAAAATTTCTCCAATGCACCAAGCCTTGACATGAGCACGCCATCCCTCAACATGCTAGTGCGTCTGATGATTGCACAAGTCCAGGAGTGCGTCTTTGAAAAAGTGATGGTGGGAGGAGTTAAGGATGAGTTCTTGATGCAGCTCCAGAGTGCACAGGAAGCTGCAAGGGTAAGATGTTCTTCCCACTTATACTGTCTGCACTTATATTAGGAAATTAGTTCCAGCCATTTTCCATTATCAGTACAAAAACACCGATAATAACTTGCTAACGCACTAGTTTTTTAGACAGTTCAATAAGCAATTCCCCTGTACTTTTTCAAAGGTCTCTCCTGATTTAAATCGGTTTTCATGTAGTTTTGTTCATGATAAAAGATTGCCTTTTTAAATGAGATTCTTCTTGCAACTGATAATTAGGAGAGGTGGTTGCGAGGTGGAGACATAATATTTTGGGAAGATATGTTAATTACCTCATTTTTGATTTTGCTATGTATTGTGGACAAATCTTGATGACACAAATTCACCCACTATAAACAGTGGATACTATATATCTGATCCAAGGATGGGCCTTCAAAGGTATCTCCTTCCAGATTGTGTCGGTGTGATTGGTGTTCACTTTTTAAAAAATATATTTTAAAAAATGTATTTAATGTATGATCTATCTAGTGTGTACATGAAATCAT